>NC_084745.1:38646578-38889078 GCF_033978785.1 Entelurus aequoreus
TGGCACTCGCCTTTTGTTTATTTTTGGTTTAAGTGTTAGATACCTTTTTACCTACACGCTGCCTCCCGCATATTGTGATCACGACAAACCATGTTCCCGATATCTACAATGCAATTAGCTACTTGCTGCCACCTACTGATATGGAAGAGTATTACACGGTTACTATGCCGAGCTCTAGACAGCACAGACACTCAACAACAGCACATTTGCAGAATATAATTACTGGTTTGCAAAAAATATTTTTAACCCCATTAGGTGAAATTACATAATCTCCCACGGCACACCAGACAATATCTCACGGTACACTAGTGTGCCGCGGCACAGTGGTTGAAAAACATTGGTGTAAGTTACCCATGCCTTGGGCACTAATACACTCCCATACCATCACAGATGCTGGCTTTTGAACTTTGCGCCTAGAAAAGTCCTAATGGTTATTTTCCTCTTTGGTCCGGAAGACACAACGTCCACAGTGTCCAAAAACAATTTGAAATGTGGACTCGTCAGACCACAGAACACTTTTCCACTTAGCATCCGTCCATTTCAGCGAAGCCGGCAGCGTTTCTGGGTGTTGTTGATAAATGGCTTTCGCTTTGCATAGTAGAGTTAGTAGCGACGAACTGTAGTTACTGACAGTGGTTTTCTGAAGTGTTCCTGAGCCCATGTGGTTATATCCTTTACACACTGATGTCGCTTTTTGATGCAGTACCGCCTGAGGGATCGAAGGTGACGGTCATTCAATGTTGGTTTTCTCCAGATTTTCTGATCCTTTTGATGATAGTGCGGACAGTCGATGGTGAAATCCCTAAATTCCTTGCAAAATAGTTTGTTGGGAAATGTTGTTCTTAAACTGTTCGACAATGTGCTCACGCATTTGTTCACAAAGTGCTGACCCTCGCCCCATCCTTGTTTGTGAATGACTGAGCATTTCATGGAAGCTGCTTTTATACCCAATCATGGTACCCACCTGTTCCCAATTAGCCTGTTCACCTGTGGGATGTTCCAAATAAGTGTTGGATGAGCATTCCTTTTTTGTCACTTGTGCCAGCTTTTTTGAAACACGTTGAAGGCATCAAATTCCAAATAAGCTAATACTTGCAATAAATAAAGTTGATCAGTTTGAATGTTGAGTATCTTGTCTTTGCAGTGTATTAATTGAATATAGCATGAAAAGGATTTGCAAATCATCGTATTCTGTTTTTATTTGCGATTTACACAACGTGCCAACTTCACTGGTTTTGGGTTTTGTACAAACGATGAGATATAGTTGGATATCACAGTGATTTGCTTTGCTGCCTATAATACAAAGCATACATACCTTATAATTCAGTTTATCGACCTACATGGGATTGTTCTTAGCATCTTTAATACACAAATTGTACAAACGTGGCTCTCACATTATATTGTCAATTTTGTTTCCATACTGTCCCAAAAATTAACTGAACTGATTTTCCTTCGTTATGTTTTTTTGTCAGTGAATATATGAAGTCGGTCTTACATTTTATTTATTATGGTCTAGAAAGCATCTTAAATTTGAGTTGTTGAATGACTACCAAATAACTAATACTAATACTGTCCTTTCCTTCGATTGGCCAATAAGTTCAGAGGTATTAAGAATATATATTATTACCTCTAACTTCTTAGAGTCTTTCTTAAGTTATCATTACAAATAATTTTTACTTTGCTCTACTGCAGTTGTCTTTTTGTTGTGCGGCTGTATGACATAGTGCCTCCGTACCTTTAGATCCATGAGCATGGAGAGCACTTTAAGCGCATGAATGAAGACAGCCTGCTGCACGCTCCCGAGTTTGTCATCAAGCCTCGCTCTCACACCGTGTGGGAAAAGCAGTGCGTGCGCCTACATTGCACCGTGAGCGGATGGCCTGACCCACGGGTCGTCTGGTAGGTTCTCAAAGGCCGTCAATTTGTCTCAACATTATAACACAGAAATATCTTCAAACACTGTTCCTCTTCCTCCGACAAGGTACAAAAACAATGTGGCAATTGACTCCCTGACCAATGGTGGAAAGTACAACATTGAGAGCAAATACGGCGTGCACTCACTGGAGATCAACAGGTAGGAGGAATCTCCTGTCCCAAACATGCAAAGTATGCAAAAGTTGCCACACCATTTATCAATTAGTTAATATCTTGGGTCCCTGACTGTTAATAAATATTAAGCCTTTACAGGATTTTGCAATGTCGCAAATTGCGCCAATTCACCCAAATTCAACCACCCTACAACTTGTTGAACGTTGTCCACAGCCAGCAACTTACACACACGTTCGTCAATCATTTGTCATACCTAATTTGTCTCTGAGTGGCGCTCGATGTCGAATCAAAACTTATGTTTGTTTCTTGTGCAGACAAAGCAGGACCAATAATGTGTAACAAAAGATCAACTCTTTGTTGATCAAACGACACAAATGTTGAAGATGTTGATGTGTGATGATAATCTTTCATCGGCTCTCATTTACCAACAGAAATTAGCGCTGTATATTGTTCTGAGCAGTTTACAAATGTTTTTAATGTGAAGGACTAAATGCGTTGAAACATAAATGAATGCTTGCGATGCACTAACAATTTTCAAATGTAAAACAAATACGGTGATTGTCTGAAACTTGGGGACAATAAAGAAGTCCTTTAGTGGGGTTTCTTTATTATTTTATTTTATAAAAATTAAAACAGTACCTTAATTTGATAATGAGTATGTACTTTTAGTCCCATCTAGTGTCTACTTAAAGGTCAAATACAGTATTTGCGCTTTTGTTGAAATCCTGTGTTTTTTTATGTTAATGTTACAGCATTGATAATAAATTAATAAAATCACACATTGATTCAATGTTATTTGAAAAAAAAAAAGTCTCAAAACATCACAACTTTTGCCGCAACTTTTGTAGCCTGTGAAATCTCGGAGGGACTGACTATAAATACCTGTATCTAGTATCACATGACATCACCTGTGGTGTCTATTTATTCCTGGCCGGCATGACAAATGGTGACATTCAGGCTTGCAGGGATGAGGGATGTAAAAGTTAGGGTTGCACACTTTTAATGATAAATTAGTAAGTTATAATTGTTCTCTTTCAGGTGCGATTTTGATGACACAGCCCAGTATCGAGTCTCTGCCATGAATTCCAAGGGGGAGTTGTCTGCTTTCGCCTCAATTGTTGTAAAGAGTATGTGACAACCTGACAACCTGAAACAAAAACACTTCCAAAAACATGTCGCTTGATTGCCATCATGATTAGAAACCTTTAGTGAGGCATGGAGCACAAATGACATAAATTTAAATCTTGGTGCAAGTTTGTAACAAACGCACCCAAGGTCTCCGGGTGTCTCTGCCACTACGCAAATTAAGGAGTCACGGGTGGGACCTGATATTCAGCTGGGAATGATTAACACAGTAAATAAACACAAGACATGTATAACTATTAGCCACAACACAACCAGGCTTATGCACAAATGAATCCCGCATAACAGACACCTCCCCCCTCCCGTCCATATAACACACCAATATAACTCAAATACCTGCACAACACACTCAATCCCACAGCCCAAAGTGCAGTTCACCTCCCCAAAGTTAATAAAGCACATATATTTCCCCAAAGTCCCCAAAGTTACGTACGTGACATGCACATAGCGGCATGCGCGTACGGGCAAACGATCAAATGTTTGGAAGCCGCAGCTGCATACTCACGGTACCGCGTCTGCGCATCCAACTCAAAGTCCTCCTGGAAAGGGTCTCTGTTGTCCCGGTTCTCCACAGGCCAATGGTAAGTCCACAAAAAAGGTCAACAATGAGGATCCTTCCAAGAAGTGGCTCTGTAGCAAAAAACGCTGGGTCTGACAGGTGCTCCTAGGTGGTTTGTGTCGTCAATTTCCGCTTCCGCCCGGTCTGATAGCACCGGATGCCTTTTATATCCCCGCATTTTATTACGTTACATTTTTAATGTTAGCAAGATTATTTAATACGCCTGTAACAGTTCATAATAAGTAAATGGATGACATAATAATTATATATATATATTTATTTTCCCAGCTGAGCACAAGTTAATTGTGACTGGCCATGTCTTTGGTGCGCCTGAAAGAGTGGCAGCATATCATAGTAGCTCCTTTGAATTCCTTTCATTTTACTTTATTTTTGGTATTATTCTCAACTTTTCTTGCTTTTTTTTATCTCTTACCTTTTCCATAAAACACTAATTATGGTTCTTAGGCGCTTTTGTGTGTTTTCGTTACTTTTCTTTTTCTTTTCGGGCCGTTTTGTGTTGGCTTTGATCAACGGAGCAGCAGGCCTTTTGTTTACACACGCGAGGAGCTGTTTGCGCTCTCCTTACCAGCGCTATGGGGAACGCGGCCGGACCTTCCCGTGGAACTACAGAAAAAGCGCAGGGGACGCCGTATATATATACGCCTCGATGGACCCCTATGGCCATTACATTCTCCCGCCCCCAGCCAGCGGCTTATGGGGACCATAATAGGGTTTAATGTTTACCACATTAATAGTATCCACCTTAGACTTATCAATCAACCAATGAATACTGTAATTTACAGGACCTAACTTTTTCTCTACCCGCACAGGCCCTAGCCATCTGGGTGCAAGTTTGGCAGATAATTTAGTTGAAGCTTTGGAAAGTGGGTGCACCCTAATCCAGACCAGGTCCCCAACTGCAAAGTGTACATCTTTGCGTCATGCATTATAATATCTGGCTTGTCGAGCTTTGGACGCGACTACATGTGTCTCCACTTCCTCCTTTAGGTGTGTGTGCGTGTAAGTATGGTGTGATAAGCAGATGTGTGTGATGGTGGAGCTTTGTGCACCAGTCGTTCCAGGGGTCCCATCAGATTCCGCCCAAGAGTCAACCTGGCACGGGTTGAACCGGTCGTCTCATAGACAGCGGTGTTAATGGCAAACCGAAATTCAGGCAGCCACTTATCCCAGTCCTGATGATGGTTCCCTACGAAGGCATCATGGTCTTGAGGGTGCGATTGACTCGTTCTGTCATGTTGGTTTGTGGGTGGTAAGCTGCGGTTAATTTATGGGTTACCCCCCAGGATTCGCACAGACGGGACATCAGTTGGCTTGTGAACTGTGGCCCTCGGTCAGACACGAGCTATGTGGGAACTTCCCAGCGAGTGAAAATGTCATCTCTAAGAATTTGGCAGACCTTGGGAGTTTTGGCGTCTTTCAGGACAAACAGCTCCACCCACTTGGAGTAGTAGTCTACCACCACCATCAGCACAGAGTTCCAGGCCTTACTGAGGGGAAAAGGTCCCATGAAGTCCACTCCCAGCATCTCTCCTGGGGCGTTGACGGTAGAGGACTGGAGTTGCCAAGCTGGCTTGTCATTGGGGTGGTTTTCAATATATACATAATATATGTACAGTATATTATATAAACAGATATATTATATTATGTCTATAACATACTGTATATACAATATATAACAATTACCATGTGCAATATTACAGTATATGTCACAGCAGCAGCATAAAATAGAGAGTAGATCCAGCAGAAAATAGAAAATAGACATTAAAAACAAAGACAAATAGCTGACATAGAAGGTGTCAGGTAATAGGCAGATGTCATCTATTGCTGTATGACGATGCTGTATGACGAGTAATTATACAGCTGGATGGAGTGCGGAATGAAGGAGTTCTTGAATCGCACAGTGCGGGAAGGAAGCTGAAGGAGCCTGTTGGAGTATGAACTCCGCTGTCCCTCAATTGTCAGGTGGAGTGGGTGGGCAGGATTGTCCATGATGGCCAGCAGTTTGTCCAGTGTCCTCCTGTCCCTCACTGACACAAACGCCTCCAACTGCGTGCCAATAGTTTGGCCGGATCAGTTTTTCAATCCGGTTTGAGTCCCTTTTGATGGTGCTGCTCCCCCAACAAACCACTGTACAGGGCACTGGCCACAACAGACTGATAAAATATCTGCACACATTAAAGGACCTAAGCTTCCTCAGGAAAAGGAGTCTGCTCATGCCCTTCTTGTAAACAGCTTTGCAGTTGTCCTTCCAGTCCAGTCTGCTGTTCAAATGGACTCCCAGGTACTTGTACTGCCCCACTACTGCCACCTCCCGGCCCTGGATCTCGATGGGCTCCACCGGGGTCATTCTCTTCCTGAAGTCGATGACCAGCTCCTTGGTCTTGTCCACATTAAGGACCAGATGGTTCGCCTGAGACCACTCCACAAAGTCAGCGATCAGTGTCCTTTACTCCAATTCCTGTCCCTCTCTGATACGCCCGACCACAGCAGAGTCGTCAGACTATTTCTGCAGGTGGCAGGATCTGGAACTATACTGGAAGTCTGAGGTGTACAGGGTGAACAGGAAAGGAGACAGGAAGGTCCCCTGTGGAGCACCTACACCACTGACCACAGTATCCGACAGGGAGCTCCCTAGTCGCACAAACTGGGGCCTGTCAGACAAGTAATCAGTGATCAAGGAGACAATTAATGAACTGACACCCATCCTGAGCAACTTCTCACTCATCAGAATTGGCTGAATGGTGTTAAAGGCACTAGAGAAGTCAAAGAACATGATCCTCACAGTGCCCTTCCAACCATCCAGGTGAGAGTGAGCATGATGCAGCAGGTAGTAAACAGCATCATCCACTCCTACATGGGGCTGATATGCAAACTGTAGAGGATCCAGGGAAGGAGCCACTAGGGGTCTCAGCCGATCCAGCACAAGTTTCTCGAGGACCTTCATGACCTGGGACGTCAGGGCAACAGGTCTGAAGTCATTCAAGCCCGATGGGATGGGCTTCTTGGGCACCGGCACTATGCAGGATGTTTTCCATAGCACTGGTATCCGTTCTAGCTTCAGACTCAGGTTGAAGATGAAGTGCAGGATCTCAGTTAGCTGAGCTGCACAAGTCTTCAGGACCCAGGGGTTGACTCGGTCAGGGCCTGCTGACTTGGCTGGATTGACTCTTTCCAGCTGTCGTCTCACATGTCCAGGTGTCAGACACACCAGGCTGGCTTTCTCAGTGGGGGGAAAAGAAACCGCGGTGGCAGGTAACAGAGAAGGAGTTTGTGTATTGATGTTCAGGGGAGGTGTGAGGACAGGAGTAGTGGGGGGAGGGCCAGTAAGGGGTGCATTGCTAAATCTATTGAATAACAAATTCAGCTTGTTGGCTCTATCTACACCCCCATCCAGCAGTTTGGCTTTGTTGTTGAAGCCTGTGATGGCTTTCATGCCTTTCCACACATCATGAGTGTTGTTCTGTTGGAGTTTAGCCACTAGCTTCCTCCTGTAGGCATCTTTCCCTTCTTGCAGCTGAACTTTAAGCTGCCACTGAATCCTCCTCAATTCCTCCCGATCACCGGATCTGAAGGCTAGCTTCTTTTTATTCAGCAGCACCTTTAGCTGGCTGGTGATCCAGGGCTTGTTATTTGGGTAACAATGGACAGTTTTTGTAGGGATTATGGAGTCCTCACAGAAATTCATGCAGTCTGTGATGCAGTCTGTGATGCTGTCAATATCTGTCCCGTGAGGCTTACAGAGTACTTCCCAGTCTGTAGTCTCAAAGCAGTCCTGCAAGGCAATGCATGCCTCCTGGTTCCTCCTCTGCACTGATTTTATTGGGACGGGCTGCCTCCTCACAGCAGGAACATATTGAGGTGTTAAAAGCACCAGATTGTGATCAGACCGTCCCAGGGGGGCAGGGTAGTGGCTCTGTATGCATCTTTTGAATTAGCATACAGTAGGTCCAGAGTTTTATTTTCCCATGATGCACAGTGCACACATTGATGTAAAGTGGGTAAAATAGAGTCCAAAGAAACATGATTAAAGTCACCCAAAATGAGAATGAGGGCATCGGGATGTTTGGTCTGTTGCTTAGCAACAGCGGCATGAATGGTGTCACAAGCAGCAGCTTCGTCAGCACAAGGAGGGACATACACTCCAATGAAGATAACAGAAGTAAACTCCCTTGGCAAATAATATGGTCGAATTCCAACAGCCAGAAGTTCAATGTCCGGCATATAAACACTCCTTAACAGTAATATGTCCGGGATTACACCATCTCTCGTTCACCAAGATGGCAATCCCGCCGCCTTTTTTCTTACCGCTCAGGAGTGTGTTTCTATCCGCCCGTGAGGTTGTGAAGCCGGGTAGAGACGCGCTGTGGTCCGGGAATTCCGCGTGTAGCCAAGTCTCCGTAAAGCACATGATGCTGCACACGGGGTACTCCTTTTGAGTTCGGACGAGCCCGAACAATTCGTCCATTTTATTCGCCAAAGACCGCACGTTCCCCATGAGGACAGAGAGAATTGCAGGCTTAAATTTCCTTCTCCGCTCCCTCATCTTTATGCCGGCACGGCGTCCCCTGCGCTTTTTCCGTAGTTCCGCGGGAAGGTCCGGCCGCGTTCCCCATAGCGCTGGTAAGGAGAGCGCAAACAGCTCCTCACGTGTGTAAACAAAAGGCCTGCTGCTCCGTTGATCAAAGCCAACACAAAACGGCCCGAAAAGAATAAGAAAAGTAACGAAAACACACAAAAGCGCCCAAGAACCATAATTAGTGGTTTATGGAAAAGGTAAGAGATAAAAAAAAAGCAAGAAAAGTTGAGAATAATACCAAAAATAAAGTAAAATGAAAGGAAATCAAAGGAGCTACTGTGATATGCTGCCACTCTTTCAAGCGCACCAAAGACATAGCCAGTCACAATTAACTTGTGCTCAGCTGGGAAAATAAATATATATATATAATTATTATGTCATCCATTTACTTATTATGAACTGTTACAGGCGTATTAAATAATCTTGCTAATATTAAAAATGTAACGTAATAAAATGTGGGGATATAAAAGGCATCCGGTGCTATCAGACCGGGCGGAAGCGGAAATTTACGTCACAAACCACCTAGGAGCACCTGTAAGACCCAGTTTTTTTGCTACAGAGCCACTTCATGGAAGGATCCTCATTGTTGACCTTTTTGTGGACTTGTGGAGAACCTGGACAACAGAGACCCTTTCCAGAAGGACTTCGAGTTGGATGCGCAGACGCGGTACCGTGAGTACGCAGCTGCGACTTCCAAACATTTGATCGCTTGCCCGTACGTGCATGCCGCTATGTGCATGTCACGTACGTAACTTTGGGGACTTTGGGGAAATATATGTGCTTTATTAATTTTGGGGAGGTGAACTGCACTTTGGGCTGTGGGATTGAGTGTGTTGTGCAGGTGTTTGAGTTATATTGGTGTGTTACATGGACGGGAGGGGGGACGTGTTTGTTATGCAGGATTAATTTGTGGCATATTAAATATATGCCTGGTTGTGTTGTGGCTAATAGTTATACATGTCTTGTGTTTATTTACTGTGTTAATCATTCCCAGCTGAATATCAGGTCCCACCCGTGACTCCTTAATTTGCGTAGTGGCAGAGACACCCGGAGAACTTGGGTGCGTTTGTTACAAATTGTCCCAACACAAATACTGTAAGGCAAGGGCTCTTAACCTTTTTGACCTCAGGGCCCAAATTTACCACTACAAAGAGGCCTGGGGCCTAGTCAAATATTAACATCAAATTAATAATCTTACTCTTGATTTTAATTTTAATTCAAAAATTATATCTAACCTACTTACAGTTTAACAAGATAAACCTAGTCAAATATGAATCCATGAACCATGAAACCAGAGGTAGGTACCCCGAAAAATTATTCAGAAAACATTTTCCATACAATTACGCGGTACTAAAATAAATTCTAACTGAATTAATAATAATAATAATAATAATAATAATAATAATAATAATAATGTTTTCCTTAAATAAATTAGCAACATTTAAGTGCAAATGAAAATACAGCTTAACCACTTAAGTAATCATTTTTGCACTTAAAATTTGACTCGAGTACCAGACTTCTTCTGCTTGCTTGATATTGTCATTACTGCCACAAGTGGTGGAAAAGTGTATTACAACAGAGTACTGCTACGGCCCATACGGACCTCAGCAGGGAAACAACGCAGGAAGTGACCCCTGTTACAAAAACATTTCATACTTTTTTTGTGTGAAATGATTTTTATCCTATTTGACTAGAACTTGAATTTAATTAGATGCATGAGTGTGAAGCGACTGGGATGGGAATCAGCACCTCCAAGTCCGAGTCCATGGTTCTCGCCCGGAAAAGGCTGGAGTGCCATCTCCGAGTTGGGGAGGAGACCCTGCCCCAAGTGGAGGAGTTCAAGTACCTCAGAGTCTTGTTCACGAGTGAGGGAAGAGTGGATCGTGAGATTGACAGGCGGATCGGTGCGGCGTCTTCAGTAATGCGGACGCTGTATCGATCCGTTGTGGTGAAGAAGGAGCTGAGCCGAAAGGCAAAGCTCTCGATTTACCGTTCGATCTACGTTCCCATCCTCACCTATGGTCATGAGCTTTGGGTCATGACCAAAAGGACAAGATCACGGGTACAAGCAGCCGAAATGAGTTTCCTCCGCCGGGTGGCGGGGCTCTCCCTTAGAGATAGGGTGAGAAGCTCTGTCATCTGGGAGGAGCTCAAAGTAAAGCCGCTGCTCCTCCACATCGAGAGGAGCCAGATGAGGTGGTTCGGGCATCTGGTCAGGATGCCACCCAAACGCCTCCCTAGGGAGGTGTTTCGGGCACGTCCGACCGGTAGGAGGCCACGGGGAAGACCCAGGACACGTTGGGAAGACTATCTCTCCCGGCTGGCCTGTGAACGCCTCGTGATCCCCCGGGAGGAGCTGGACGAAGTGGCTGGGGAGAGGGAAGTCTGGGCTTCCCTGTTTAGGCTGCTACCCCCGTGACCCGACCTCGGATAAGCGGAAGAAGATGGATGGATGGCATGTTTTTGGACTAAACAAATTTATGGGGAAAAGTAATTGTTTTAGTGCAAAATAACTTTAACATTATTAAAATGTATCAGACCTTCCTATCAAACTTCCATTCCTGACAAGACCACACAAAATGAGGCCCCTCATTTATCGCAGAGCCCTACGCACAGCTTGTGATCTGCATTTAGGGAGGGGCGGCCCTGCAAATAAGCATAGCAAGTGTCCGTGGTAACTGCTTCTGCTCCTCACACAGGGTTCAAAGGTGAAGTTGACGAGTCCCTGCCTGCACCAAGACGTACGTATTAATTATTTACAGTACTCATTATTTCTGTACAAGCTCTTCTTAATGTGTATTATATAAGCAAAACACGAAATATCTATTCATGCTAATTCAGCCTCTGATCTGATGAGAACCAAGACCTGATCTGTATACTATACCTGTGTAGTATATTAACTTCAGATTCGGCCCTTTTCCAACAAAAATTCAGGAACTTGAAATTCCCGGAACCTTTAGTTCCAGGAACTATAAGTTCCTGTAGACTTGTGTGGTTTGTGTTTCCACCGCATTTTACAGTTCAGGGTAGTTTCTACAAATCAGGCTGATGACATATGGATGAGTGGTACAGTATATTTCTACATTGATGCCATTCAGTAAACAGACAATAATAGATCAGGTTTATTTTACTAAAGTGTAAGTAAATAAAATACGAAACAGTAAGTCAGGGTTTTGTCCACAGTCTCCAACAGTCAGAACATCTTCCCCTCTGTAAATGATAAATTCACGAGAGTCAGATAAGTCCTTAGGATCCATTTCAGCTGTAAATAACAATATATACATAATAAATGTCAATGTTTATCTCATGGCGACAAAGTGAGAACATCTTTAAAGTTTTAAGTTTTAAAGATTTAAAGTTAGCCTGTTAGCATTAGCATTCAGTCACTTGTGTTGAGGCTAATAACTACACAAATGGCCTGTCGTTGACTGTTACAAACAAAGTAAATAGGGACTATATGATGTGTTCCACTTGTTTATTGCCTCCTCTATTTCACATGTATCCTTGTTTATTACCTTTATTGTTTATTGTTTATTGAATGGATCCCCATTAGCTGACGCCAAGGCAACTGCTAGTCTTCCTGGGTTCCATATAGGAGCATAAAAATTAAAATACAAAGAATACATGCATTACCAAACATTATACAATGGAAAAATACAACATAAGATAAAAAAGCAAGTTAAAACCAGTATTAAAAATTCACGTCATGTGGGCAGCTGCAATAGGTGTATCTTCAAAGCTGTCTTGAATGACAATTTACTTTATGAGAGATTAATGTGAGATGGCATCCCATTCAAGAATGATATACATCTATATGTTTGAGGAGATTGGTCCTGGGAGCAGGAAGTGCCAAATAGCCATTGCTGGCATTCCTAGTGTCATGAATATGTGTGTTAGTTGATTTTAAAAACTGTATGTAAAAGTAATCTGGTGATTGATCTAAAATGATAGTTCTAAAGAACATAAGGAGACTACAATGCATTCTTTGTTCAACAGACAACCAGGACAGGCATAAATGCATAAATGAAATATTAGTGCGTAAAGAACATTTAAGTACCAGTCTAGCCGCTCTGCTCTGAACAAGTTGCTGTTTGTTCAGGTCAGACTTAGTCGTAGCGGACCGTGTTATAGGACAGTATGAAGATGACAGAAAACCAAGGACTGTATGACTTGACCCATTGTTGAGGATGTCCAGAAGGTGGAGCACTTCCTGACTGTGGCTAAACCTCTTCCCATTTTCATTAAAATACCATCAATATGATTGGACCATTACAGTTGACTGTCTAATAGCACAACAAGCAGTTTTGCTTTTTTGACCTGCTCAATAGGTACAGTATGTCTGACATTGAAATATGAAGCTGAGGGTCATCAACAAGCATATGCTTGGATCCAAAAAGAATGCTTTTTGTTTTGTCAATATTCACAACAAGTTTACTATCATTTACCCAGCGTGAAACTCTCTCCAGGTCCTGATTTAAGTTATTTTCTGGGTCATTTAAGGTAGAGGCAGTACTGTATAGAGTTGTGTCATCTGCATACATAACCATATTGGTGTTTGTTGTAACACAGGGAAGATCATTAGTAAAAATAATAAAAAGTAAAGGACCTAAGTAGCTTCCTTGAGGCACGCCGCAGTAATTGTACTTGCGTTCAGATAGGCTACCATTAAAACACACTCTATGTGATCTTCCTGATAGATAGCTCAACATCCAAGAAAGTGACATACTATCAAAACCATATTTTCTCAAGCTAACAACGAATAGTCCTAGTAAGCAATACTGAATATTAAATAAACCTGTGTATAATAGAGGCCAGACAGAAGCCCGGGCTTTTAGCTTAGTAGTTAGCACATTTGTCTCTCTTGCGGACGACTCAGGTCCGAGTCCCAGTCGGAACAGAAGAGCAGGGACCAAACCAGGCGGGTTACAGTAGTGCCGTGTGACCCGTTGCATCAGACAACGCAGAGGAAAATAACACCGGTTACACTTGGTGCCGTGACCCTGATGAGAGTGCTATTTAGAAGGGTGAGTGTAACAAAGGCCAGGCAGTGTGGCTGGGCCAAGTGTTCATTAGTAAACCTCATTCCCTAACAACCTCAAAAGCAATGCTGGCTGTTGGGTTGATAGCTCAGGCTTTTAGCTCAGTAGTTAGCACACTCGTCAATCATGCGGACGACCTAGGTTTGAGTCTAGGGTGGAACAGAAGAGCAGGAACCGTACCAGGCGGGTTACTTTGGTGCCGTGCAACCCGTTGCATCACACAAAGCAGAGGAAGATAACACAGGTTACACTGTAATTACTATTAAAAGAGTCTGGCCACTTCTTCTAGCTTCGCATATTGAAATGAAACTTGTAAAAATGCATAAAAACATTAAACTGCATACTAGTTTAAACGCTACTGCTAAGTAAAACACTGCAAAATTGTTCCACTAACCAGCCTTCTTCAACACACAAAAGTTCCCGCAACTCAAAATATTTTGTTGTTTTTCTTTCTTTCTGTTGTCAAATATATTGTTGTAGAAGTACACAACATATAAAAAATAAACAACTTGTTCCTGGCAGCTTTTGTATAGGAACGCAAAGTTTATGATACACCCCAACTTTGTTCAACCAATCAGCGTTCGACAGCACAACCTGCCCTTCTAAGGTTCCTAAGGGACTTTCCAAAGGCCCTCAAAGAGCCTAGGAACCAAATTAGTTCATGTGGAACTTTATTTACTTTGGTAATTTTTGGTGGAAACACAATTATTTCATTTACCAGAAACTACGAACATCCCTGTGGTGGAAAATAACCTGATTTAACTTTACTATCAGCACCTCCAAATTCCTGTACTCAAAGGACTCAAATAAATCTAACTTTACAAAGACAATAAAACTCAATTGAGATTCGACACTCTCTAAGTTGTCCCTTCTAGTATAGCTAAGCTAATTAACATAAAAAACACCCAAATATTAGTCCAGATATCATCTGTATGACAATTTCAAAAAAATAAAACTATTTCCTTTGTAAAGGCAGAATAAGTTAATCATATTACTAAATTATCTACTGTATATATAATATGATTAACTTATTCTGCCTTTACAAAGGTAATAGTTATATTTTATCATATTACTAAATTACCTCCAATGGGCTCACCACTCATGGGAGGGGCCATAGAGGTCGGGCGCGTTGTGAGCTGGGCGGCAGCCGAAGGCAGGACACTTGGCGGTCCAATCCTCGGCTACATAAGCTAGCTCTTGGGACGTGGAACGTCACCTCGCTGGGGGGAAGGAGCCTGAGCTAGTGCGCAAGGTGGAGAAGTTCCGGCTGGATATAGTCGGACTCACTTCGACGCACAGCAAGGGCTCTGGAACCAGTTCTCTCGAGAGGGGCTGGACTCTCTTCCACACTGGCGTTGCACGCAATGAGAGGCGACAGGCTGGGGTAGCAATTCTTGTTGCCCCCCAGCTCAAAGCCTGCACGTTGGAGTTCAACCCAGCTGACGAGAGGGTAGCTTCCCTCCGCCTTTGGGTGGGGGGACGGGTCCTGACTGTTGTTTGTGCTTACGCACCAAACAGCAGTTCAGAGTACCCATCCTTTTTGGATACACTCGAGGGAGTACTGGAAAGTGCTCCCCCGGGTGATTCCCTTGTCCTACTGGGGGACTTCAACGCTCATGTTGGCAACGACAGTGAAACCTGGAGAGGCGTGATTGGGAAGAAAGGCCACCCGGATCAGAACCCGAGTGGTGTTTTGTTATTGGACTTTTGTGCTTGTCACAGATTGTCCATAACAAACACCATGTTCAAACATAAGGGTGTCCACATGTGCACTTGGCACCAGGACACCATAGGCCCCAGTTCCATGATAGACTTTGTAGTTGTGTCATCTGATTTGCGGCACTCATGTTTTGGACACTCGGGTGAAGAGAGGGGCGTAGCTTTCTACCGATCACCACCTGTTGGTGAGTTGGCTGCGATGGTGGGGGAGGATGCCGGACAGACCTGGCAGGCCCAAACGCATTGTGAGGTTCTGCTGGGAACGTCTGGCAGAGTCTCCTGTCAGAGAAAGTTTCAATTCCCACCTCCGGAAGAACTTTCAACATGTCACGAGGGAGGTGCTGGACATTGAGTCCGAGTGGACCATGTTCCGCACCTCTATTGTCGAGGCGGCTAATTGGAGCGGTGGCCGCAAGATAGTTTATGCCTGTCGTGGCGGTAATCCGTGGCGGTGAGGGATGCCGTCAAGCTGAAAAAGGAGTCTTATCGGGTTCTTTTGGCTCATAGGACTCCGGAGGCAGCGGACAGGTACCGACAGGCCAAGCGGTGTGCGGCTTCAGCGGTCGCGGAGGCAAAAACTTGGACTTGGGAAGAATTCGGGGAAGCCACGGAAAACGACTTCCGGACGGCTTCGAAGCGATTCTGGACCACCATCCACCGCCTCAGGAAGGGGAAGCAGTGCACTATCAACACCGTGTATGGTGAGGATGGTGTTCTGCTGTCCTCGACTGCGGATGTTGTGGATCGGTGGAGGGAATACTTCGAAGACCTCCTCAATCCCACCAACACGTCTTCCTATGAGGAAGCAGTGCCTGGAGAATCTGTGGTGGGCTCTCCTATTTCTAGGGCTGAGGTTGCTGAGGTAGTTAAAAAGCTCCTCGGTGGCAAGGCCGCCCGGAGTTCCTTAAGGCTCTGGATGCTGTGGGGCTGTCTTGGTTGACAAGACTCTGCAGCATCATGTGGACATCGGGGGCGGTACCTCTGGATTGGCAGACCGGGGTGGTGGTTCCTCTCTTTAAGAAGGGGAACCGATCCAACTATCGTGGGATCACACTCATCAGCCTTCCAGGTAAGGTCTATTCAGGTGTACAGGAGATGAGGCTACGCCGGATAGTCGAATCTTGGATTCAAGAGGAACAGTGTGGTTTTTGTCCTGGTCGTGGAACTGTGGACCAGCTTTATACTCTCGGCAGGGTCCTTGAGGGTGCATGGGAGTTTGCCCAACCAGTCTACATGGGCTTTGTGGACTTGGAGAAGGCATTCGACCGTGTCCCTCGGAAAGTCCTGTGGGGAGTGCTCAGAGAGTATGGGGTATCGGACTGTCTGATTGTGGCGGTCCGCTCCCTGTACGATCGGTGTCAGAGCTTGGTCCGCATTGCCGGCAGTAAGTCGGACACGTTTCCAGTGAGGGTTGGACTCCGCCAAGGCTGCCCTTTGTCACCGATTCTGTTCATAACTTTTATGGACAGAATTTCTAGGCGCAGTCAAGGCGTTGAGGGGATCCAGTTTGGTGGCTGCAGGATTAGGTCTCTACTTTTTGCAGATGATGTGGTCCTGATGGCTTCATCTGGCCAGGATCTTCAACTCTCATTGGATCGGTTCGCAGCCGAGTGTGAAGCGACTGGGATGAGAATCAGCACCTCCAAGTCTGAGTCCATGGTTCTCACCCGGAAAAGGGTGGAGTGCCATCTCCGGGTTGGGGAGGAGACCCTGCCCCATGTGGAGGAGTTCAAGTACCTCGGGGTCTTGTTCACGAGTGAGGGAAGAGTGGATCGTGACATCGACAGGCGGATCGGTGCGGCGTCTTCAGTACAGCGGACGCTGTATCGATCCGTTGTGGTGAAGAAGGAGCTGAGCCGGAAGGCAAAGCTCTCAATTTACCGGTCGATCTACGTTCCCATCCTCACCTATGGTCATGAGCTTTGGGTTATGACCGAAAGGACAAGATCACGGGTACAAGCGGCCGAAATGAGTTTCCTCCGCCGGGTGTCGGGGCTCTCCTTTAAAGAGAGGCTGAGAAGCTCTGCCATCCGGGGGGAGCTCAAAGTAAAACCGCTGCTCCTCCACATCGAGAGGAGCCAGATGAGGTGGTTCGGGCACCTGGTCAGGATGCCACCCGAACGGCTCCCTAGGGAGGTGTTTAGGGCACGTCAGACCGGTAGGAGGCCACGGGGAAGACCCAGGACACGTTGGGAAGACTATGTCTCCCGGCTGGCCTTGGAACGCCTCGTGATCCCCCGGGAAGAGCAGGGCGAAGCGGCTGGGGAGAGGAAAGTCTGGGCTTCCCTGCTTAGGCTGCTGCCCCCGCGACCCAACTTCGGATAAGCGGAAGAAGATGGATGGATGGATGGATATTACTAAATTAATACATTAGCAAGTCAGATGATCGATTGTGATATTTGTATTTGACTGCTCGTTTGTTTGTTTGATGCTACAGGGAGAAGTGCTAAAGGTAACTTAGTCAGTGTTTTGTTTTGGTTAACCTCACACAAGTCGAGAGTGTGCATGGTCACGTTTTTAATTGTAGTACATGCACTTTCAATTGACATACATGTTGTGCTAACAGTTTGGAATTTTTTTTTTTTTTTTCAAGTTGACTTCCACAAGGTTTTCTTTGGTTTGTTGTGTTTAGTATTTAGTTCCTCTAGCATAATTGAGTTGCTTTATGTGTCACATCTTGCTGACTTTGCACACACAAGACATTAACATGGTCGTTGTTTCCAAGTCATTGTTGGATGTCATTTCCAAAACACCTGCTGTTGTGTTCATATGCAGATGGTCCAGTGTCTGAGTATGGCATCACCTTCCAAACTCACATTGCTGATACGTTTGGTGTTTCATTTGGGAGGGAGGGTGAGACCATGAGTCTGGGATGTGCGGTCGTCATCTACCCCGCCTTGCCCCGCTACCAACCTGAGGTGCAGTGGTTTAGAGACGGTAAGTTTCATGGGGTACACTTATTTTTTGACATTCATTCTAAACAGAGTTGTGACATCTCCTCCAGATGTCCTACTCGGTCCGACCAAGTGGACACACATGCAGTGGAGTGGAGACCGAGCCACGTTGACTCTCACACACCTGAACAAAGAGGATGAAGGACTTTACACCTTGCGGGTCACCACCAAGTCTGGATATGAAACATATTCTGCTTACGTCTTTGTGAGAGGTCAGCTTCTTGAAACCTGAAGTGTTGTGACCTGAAATGTGTGTGGGAAGAGGGTGAGGGTTGTCATCAAAATGACATACATACATATATATATATATATATATATATATATATATATATATTTATATATTTATACTGTATATCTCGCATATATATATATATATATATATATATATATATATATATATATATATATATATATATATATATATATATATATATATATATATATATATATATATATACATACATGTTACATATACATATATATATATATATATATATATATATATATATATATATATATATATATATATATATATATATATATATATATATATATATATATATACATATCGGGATGGGTGGGGGGGTGTCATCAAAATGTTGTTTATTCGATGTGATCTGATTAACCCTAAATATTGCTACTAAACAGAAACTATTTAAAGCTGCTCTTCTGATTAATTCAATTGAATAGAATGTTTTTATTATATACAGTATATTCTACAGAAACAAGCGGAGTTAACTTAGTTCTTTCTGTATGTCCAAGACGCTGATGCTGAAGTGGAAGGCGCACCAGGGGCCCCTCTAGATGTTGGCTGTTTGGATGCCAATAAGGATTACATAATCGTCACCTGGAAGCAGCCAGCGGTTGATGGGGGCAACTCTATCCTTGGTTACTTTGTGGACAGGTTAGACATTAGATAACATTTCTAAAATGTTGTTTCTGTGGAAACTCTAATCTGACTCTGTGTCCCCCATTGTCAAATAGAAATTTGATGGAAATGACAAACCGTACTGAGGATACCTTGAGTGAAAATATATTCAAACACCCTTTAAATGCAAGGCTTCACCAAAGATAAATTGTACGAGTGGTAATTGTGGTAATTAAATATGTGCAGATGTGAGGTTGGAACCAACCACTGGATC
This sequence comes from Entelurus aequoreus, assembly GCF_033978785.1. NCBI lineage: Eukaryota > Metazoa > Chordata > Actinopteri > Syngnathiformes > Syngnathidae > Entelurus > Entelurus aequoreus. The sequence continues at coordinate 38,665,781 of NC_084745.1, forward strand.
CAGTGCAACGACACTCCTGTCAAGTTTTCTCGATTTCCTGTCACCGGATTGGTGGAGGGCCGGTCTTATATCTTCCGTGTGCGCGCTGTCAACAAAAGCGGAATGAGTCATCCGTCCCGTGTGTCTGAACCCGTGGCCGCCATGGACCCTGCTGACCGAGCCCGTATGAGAGGTATTACGGTTTGGACATTCCTAGTGCGGTAATATTTGAGACTTTCAAAGAGCAGTTGATGGACAAACCCTACATCTTATTGTCAGGTACCTCTGCTCCTTGGACTGGTCAAATCATTGTCACAGAAGAAGAACCTGCAGGTTACAAGATCCCAATTTTCAACTTCTGAAAAAAAAGTCAGGTTTATTTGGCCTTTACTTGTGATTTCTAATGAAACTTTTGGCAGAGGGTATTGTTCCTGGCAGACCTCGCGACCTGCAGGTGACAGAAGCAACCAAGAACTATGTGGTGCTCAGCTGGAGGCCACCTGGTGAGAAAGGCCTGGAGGGTGTCATGTACTATGTGGAGAAGGTAATTGAGCATGTTTACTTGCAATAAAAAGCTAAATGGTACAGTTCAGTTCTGTCCAGCTCACTTTGGTATGTCATATTCAAAACGGCTCAAAAGTAACTAGTCTTTCCACTCAGGGATGTGGAGGTGTGATGTTCATAGCTTTGAAAATAGTGTTACTACTTGTGACAGTGTACATAACTGAATTCTCTGAAGAAAGAGAAAGTGGTATAGTACAGTCCAATGTACTTAACATGAAATTATAATCCGAGGTCATCCTTTCTTGTTGCATCGAAATGACAGTGGGTCTAGCACCGCCCTTCAGGAACCCTGTGGTTGGTAAGGTAGATGGTACAGTACAGATGAGATCTGGTCACATGGGTTTGGTACCATAGGAAATGATGGCACCCTTTGAACCCAGTGAATATCCAAAATCCTCTACGGCCTTTGTTATTGACCATTTCTACTCCTTTAGTGTGTGTCCGGCACAGACACCTGGCAGAGGGTGAACACAGAGATCCCAGTCAAGTCACCTCGTTTTGCTCTGTTCGACCTCGCTGAGGGGAACTCCTATTGCTTCCGTGTCCGCTGCTGCAACTCTGCTGGCGTGGGTGAGCCGTCAGACCCCACTGAGGCCACGACAGTTGGAGACAAGCTGGGTCAGCGGACTCCCAAAAACACAATTATGTTTAACAGCCTACAATGACAGCTGTGACATATGAGCAATATGTTTGAATTTATAGACATCCCCGCTGCTCCAAGCAAAGTTGTTCCTATAAGAAACACAGACACGTCAGTCGTGGTATCCTGGGAAGCATCCCTAGACGCTAAAGAGTTGGTGGGCTACTACATTGAAGCTAGCGTTGTGGGTAGCAACTTCTGGGAGCCCTGCAACAACAAACCTGTCAATGTAACCAGGTAAACTTTCATTACATTTTTTTTAAATGTATCTTGTTGTCTAAGTTCTAGACTTCTCTGTAGGTTCATCTGCCATGGTTTGATGACAGGAGAGACGTACGTGTTCAGGGTGAGGGCTGTAAATGCCGCAGGACTCAGTCACTTTTCTAAGGAATCAGAAGCTGTGGAGGTGAAGGCTGCAATTGGTGAGGAAAAAGAGCAATTGTTGGAACGTCTTTCATGGCATTTAGAATATAAATTCTGCAAAAAAAGCGGGTGTAGTTTCCAGTGAAGACAAGCTAATGATCATATTTGTATAAATATACCTTCCTATAGTTTCCAAACAAAGTCATTTTTTCTAATCTTAATTAGAATCCCTGTACACATGCTTGCTAAAAATTCCAAATGTATGATTTGAAGCAATTAGGATATTTGTATATGGGATGTAGCATCTGATCACCTTTGTCTGTTTGAGCCATCTTCACTTTCACACTGTTCTCTACCATGGTTGTTAGTCTTGTGTGATCTGTCCACCAACATCCACCCTACCACTCAGCACACCTCTCTCTGCACAGCCTGAGGCGGGGACAGGGTCAGGACTTGTACACTTCCTCTAATTTGGGTCAGTGCGATCCAACTCAGTGGTCGTTACAAACCATCCCAAGAATCACATCCCAACATCCTTCCCTTCCTCTCCCCTCACATCTCCCTCACCTGTCTTGGGTGTAATGCCTTGTCAGCATCCCCAGCCCATGTTCAAGGTACCAACAAACAGGTCCCACCAAACCCCAAATACTATTTCCAAGGCAACTAACCTTGCTCTGTTTGACTTGCATTGTTTGAATATTTGACATTTGTGGCTTTCAAGACAATACATTTGGAGTCTGATCTACTAAATAGTACTAAATAGTGTGTACAAAGTATACAATTGTGTGTACTATTAGTGGTTGTGTTGCGTATGATCTACTAAGACTGTGTACAATTTATAACAAGTACAAAAGCATTTTTAAATGAGTATTTTGTGTGTACTACCTGCTGTCAGTATAGAGACACACATTTACTGCACATCCATGACATCATGCTCCAACTTGTGTTGTTTTGTTATGTTGAACATGCATCACATAAATATAATCTGCACCACATGCATCTGCACCAATAGAAGACAATTCTGTACAACAGAACCTATTTTTAGCACGTCAAGGTGCATTCTGGGAGACGTTGCGCTAGTGCCAAAAACACCGGAATGATCCAAAGGCAAGAAAATACATGGTACAATAATTGTTTTCATATAATTTCCTACATGAATAACATATATTAAATATATATTATAATAAAATATATTCATATGAAACAAAACTAATGTCATTTAAAAAATGCAAACAGAATCCAAAACAAATCTGCTTGCTCCAATCGGCACCTTAAAAAGGACAATTGATTACTTTAATCTACTTTTAGCACACTTGCTTGTGGTACGGATAATATCTATTATATATGCTTTGGCTAGTAATGTTGCAATGTTGCCGTTCTTCAGCAGCAGTTAAGCGGCTAATCCAACTTAATACTAGTCCATGTTGACAAAACACAAATAAACACTGGAGTATTTGTTTTAGAAATCTCACAGCAGGCGGGATGGTATGAAACAAGAAGGAATGACACTGGAGGCTGCAGCCAACAGCCTTAGTACAGCAGAGAGGCAGGAGGCTGGTAGAGAGCATATACTAGAATGCCCACATACGTACGTCCGTCAATCTGGTTAAAAAAAGACTGTAAAAAAAAAAAGTGCTCAGATGCATCCGAAACTGCTGTACGCTCAGTTCAAATGTATCTTATGATTTGATGCTTTGGCATTTTTTAACATAAGTGTCCAACATTGTAACAACATTTATAAGTCAAAAAAGTAGAAAATTATCTTTGGTCCCCTTTAAGTCATAAAACAGCTATACAATGTAATCGCTAAATAGACAATGTGTCCAATGCTTTTATTTGACGTACAAATATGTTGACAAATATGTTTTCCATTGCCTGTCATTGCATCAATGTCTTCTTTTCTCACAGCCATTTTTGCCTTAATGTGCTAGTTTGCACGTACGTTCCAAGCGTTCTAAATATAGATACAAAAACAGTGGCTGCAAGACAGTTTAAGGTTTGTTTAATCCCACTGTGAATGCTGAATGAGTATGTTTGCGTCTCCTCCTCCCAGTATTGTGTTTCGTAATAATCGGCATATATTCTGCATATACATGAAGACAAACAAACTAATTGGTATATGAACTAGAAGTAGAAGATGAAGTAGCCTATCTTTGTATGTATATATATGAAAATGTATGTATATATATATATATATATATATATATATATATATATATATATATATATATATATATATATATATATATATATATATATATATATATATATATAAACCAAAAACTGTTCTAAACACGATGAATACGGATTAATTAATTACTAAGCGCTCAGAAATACGGACTTGCATTGATTTTTCAAAATGTGGTTAGAATTACTCAGTGGCCTAGAGTGTCCGCCCTGAGATCGGTAGGTTGTGAGTTCAAACCCCGGCCGAGTCATACCAAAGACTATAAAAATGGGACACATTACCTCCCTGCTTGGAACTCAGCATCAAGGGTTGGAATTGGGGGTTAAATCACCAAAAATGATTCCCGGGCGCGGCCACCGCTGCTGCCCACTGCTCCCCTCACCTTTCAGGGGGTGAACAAGGGGATGGGTCAAATGCAGAGGACAAATTTCACCACACCTAGTGTGTGTTGTCAATCATTGGCAGTGTTGGGTTAGTTACTGAAAACCAGTAACTAGTTACAGTTACTAGTTACTTTATTTCAAAAGTAACTCAGTTACTAACTCAGTTACTTACACCAAAAAGTAATGCGTTACTGTGAAAAGTAACTATTTAGTTACTTCTTTTTTTAAAGCTCCCATTAATGCCCTTTTAGCCTTCATGTCAGTACTGTTATTGCACTGGAGAATAATACAATGTGTTGATCAACTTGACATGCATTTGCATCACTGAACTCTGCTAAGCAATGTGCTCTACATACAACACACAAAGACAAAGATATGTTTTAAAGGGCCAACTTATTTCAGGCCAGAACAAATTGACAAAACTATTTTAAATAGCTGCAACATAACATACATAAGTAACAAACAGCATAATAACAACATAGCTGTAAACGAAATACGTACTTTAACTTTATTTTTACATACCAAAGCCTAACCAGGCATTTTTTCTCTCAAGGAATTCTGAAATAAAATAATGTCTGAAGCCCAGAACACTCTACACATTTCCCCAGTTTTAGTTTAGAGATAAGGAAATATTGGCCTGGCCCACTAGGATCCCTCTTTATGTTTGTGAATTTTATTTTTTATACATTTAGAGCGATGTGATAATCAAACACTCTAGAAGTCTAGAAATAAAGAGTATATAAGAGAATTGACAGAGTCTGTGTACTATAATTCATAATAACATTGATTTTGATTCAATATTATGTTTTGAGCAATGAGTTTGAAAAAAAAAAAAACAGCTTTGTTTTATTAGTCAACATTGCAACGTTTTCTAAATTACATTTCACCTTTAAGCTTTTTTATTTCACTTTTCTTATGTTTTTGTTTATTTTAATAGTATTTTTAGAAAGTGCTGTGGGCCTTTAAAACATTAGCTGTGGGCTGCAAATGGCAGGGGCACACTTTTGACACCCCTGCTATAGATAATAAAAAATTAAATCTGATAAATCTATCGGTAAAAAGCTGAGCCTGGCGACGCATGCGTGTTAACAACTCTCTCGCTCTCTCTGTCTCCGCCCCTCCCTCACCAATGCTGCTGCGCGCACCCCTCCCCTCCCTCTTCTTCCCGCACTCAGACACACACACAGCGCGGCGGCTCCTCCGTGTGACACGAGAGATTCAGAAGAACGACACCGTAGTGCTGCCACAAAACACACTCAGATCTTCTGCTTCAAGCCAATACTACATAAAAAGTAACGTAAAATAACGCAGTAACGCATCAGTAACGGTAACTGAGTTACTGAATATAAAAAATAACGCGTTAGATTACTAGTTACCGCCGAAACTAACGGCGTTACACTAACGCGTTACTAGTCCCAACACTGATCATTGGTACTTAACTTTAAACAATTTCATCTATTTTGTAGTCAGTCTTAAAAAGCAATCTTCATACATTTGATGCCATTTATGCACGAGGTAACGTTGATTCGATACATTTGCAATGTGACTAAAGTTTGGCTGCATGTTCTCATCATGTCCTCACACGGATGTCACCTTTTGGCCATCTTGTCTTCATCTTTTCTTTCCAGTCAGATGAAGACATCTTTTTTTGCTTATTTATTGATCCATTGTTTTAGTAATTGTAAACTCTGCTTATGTGACTTGCATCTGTTTGTCCTAAAAAAAGCTTCTCTTGATTTTCTCTGCTAACTCCTGTAGGGGGCGGCATCCCTCATGGTGTGTTGCCGGAGACGGGTCCGGGGGGTAAAGCAGGCCAACTAACCCTGCACAGGCCACGCTGGATGGGCACGCATGACACTGTCCAGCTCTCCCCTGACACAATGCAATTGAGCAAAGCTCAGACTGACCCCGAGCACGGGCAGGGGCAGGCCCAGGTGGTAAACTCGGGCCCCTCACACCCCGCAGAGACAAACAACCAGCGGGCATTAAGTGTGTCTCAGGCCCACAATGTGGTGAACGATCAGCTCTCACAGTCTGCGCCGGGCTCACTTTGTGAAGCACTTACTGACACAGAAGCACAATTAGGCTCCAATAACGCTGTGAAAACAGCAGAGAGGTCGGAGACTGAGCAGACATGTGAGTTGTCAGTAGATGCTTCTGCTAACCAGGAGCACACTCAGGGGCCCCACTCAGAGTCAGCAGGTGAGCACTGCCTTAGGACGGAGGTAGAAAAACAAACTTCATTGTCATACACATTTTTAAACCTAATACATGTACTCGAGGTGACATCAAATAAACAGTAGGTGGCGCTCTCCTCACAGGTAAGTAACTGATTGAATGTCACAGCAGACAGCCAAGCTCAGATGTTCTGACGAGTTGTGCATCCCTTTGCTATTCCACATGCGTAGAACACAGAGATCATGTTTAAATCTTGTAATAATAGTAATAATTATGGAAGTATTATTGTAGCTAAATTATTTGCAAACACGTATCTCAATCTGTGCATGTGTAATCCAATTCACGTGTCCGTATACTAATTTGTGTGTCTGTATGATGATTTCTCTATAGGTAAAAAAAAAATCTCAGTTCGTATTTCGATCTGTGTGTGAGTGAGTGTGTGTGAGTGTGTGTGTGTAAAAAAGATGTGTGTGTCAAAAGCTAGAACCCTCGATAGGCTGTCTATTTACAAGTGACTTTTGCTACTTTCCTGCCGTGGAATATTTCTGTGTGTATTCAGATTTGTGTGCGTGTAATACAATCATGTGTGCGTATCTGTGTTTGTGTGTGTATTACTTTGTGTGCGTCAATTGAAGGACGGCAAGGATGGAGGAAACTCATTTCAGCCGTTATGTCGTGACATTATTGATAACTTTTTTGAAAACAAAAATACTTGTGACTACTAAGTTACTTCTAAAACATGAACTTTTACTTACAGCAAGTGATGGAAAGTCCATTATTCTTGGCTTCAATGCCAATAGGAGTGCGAGTGGCTGCAAGGTAGTGTTGTCCCGATACCAATATTTTGGTACCGGTACCAAAATTGTTTCGATACTTTTCAATACTTTTCTAAATAAAGAGGACCACACAAACTTGCATTACTGGCTTTATTTTAACAAAAAATCTTACGGTACATTAAACATATGTTTCTTATTGCAAGTTTGTCCTTAAATAAAATAGTGAACATACATGACAACTTGTCTTTTATTAGTAAGTACGCAAACAAAGGCTCCTAATTTAGTCTGCTGACGTATGCAGTAACATATTGTGTCATTGTCCACTCTATTATTGTGTCAAAATTATTAAGGACAAGTGGTAGAAAATGAATTATTAATCTACTTGTTCATTTACTGTTAATATCTGCTTACTTTCTCTTTTAACATGTTCTATCTACACTTCTGTTAAAATGTAATAATAATTTATTCTTCTGTTGTTTGGATGCTTTACATTAGTTTTGGATGATACCACAAATTTGGGTATCAATCCGATACCAAGTCGTTACAGGATCATACATTGGTCATATTCAAAGTCCTCATGTATATAAACATAATATAAATTTGAAAAAACACAAAAGAAGATGTTGTGATGCCAAAAAATATTGACGTAATCATAGTAGTATCGACGAGATACGCTCCTGTACTTGGTATCATTACAGTGGATGTTCGGTGTAGATCCCCCAATGACATTTGTTTACATTTTGACGCCGGTGAGCTACGGTGTGTAGTGAAGCATGTTTAGCTATTCCTTGTTCTGCAGGGATGATACTTGTAAGAAACTCACTTTATTTGTCGCAATGGAGGCGTGGATTAGTGATTTAGAAGTACCGTAATTTCCGGACTATAAGGCGCTACTTTTCCCCCTCGTTCTGGTCCCTGCGGCTTATACAAGGGTGCGGCTTATATACGGCCTGTTCTTCTCCGACACCGACGAAGAGGATTTCGGTGGTTTTAGTACGCAGGAGGAAGACGATAACACAATGATTAAAGACTGACTTTTCATGTACTGGTAGGCTGGTTATTTTGATAACGTACATGCGAGCACTTTGTATTACTTTGCACCGTTGTATTATTTGTACTCTGCACGAATGCTGTTCGCCATGTCAAAGATGTGAAAGTTTGATTGAATGATTGAAAGATTTATTGTTAATAAATGGGACGCTTTGCGTTCCCAAACAGTCATCTCTGTCCCAACAATCCCCTCCGTGGTAGCAGGAACCCCTATATACTACGCTAATTACACATCAAAACCCTGCGGCTTATAGTCGGGTGCGGCTTATATATGGAGCAATCTGTATTTTCCCCTAAATTTAGCTGGTGCGGCTTATAGTCAGGTGCGGCTTATAGTCCGGAAATTACGGTAGCTAAAACACTGCCGACTGCGGCTCGACTAGTTAAAGCACCTCTTCCGGTGGGCGTTTCAGTGTTATAGCTTCACCTTGATCGTTAGTTTTTTTTGCCAAAATGCTTCCGTTCAGCCTTTTCAGTCTACACACATTTTCTGTTTGTAAGTACTCCGTGATTGTGCGCTATCAAACATGCTCCTCTGCTCGTGAACCAGCAATGACACAACGTGACGACTACGGGGGACCGGTACGTTTCAGAGGCAGTATAGTACCGAATATGATTCATAAGTATCGCAGTACTATACTAATACCGGTATGCCGTACAACCCTACTGCAGGGTGCTGACTCGTGTTAAGTATAAGTAAAGAAAAGTTGAAGCTGCAGGCAAAACTTTGTACACGTTCGAATCGCTGCACGCACACACAGATCTACCACGGCAGAAGTGTAGCAAAAGTCACATGTAAAAGACAGCCAATCGAGTGTTCCTGTTTCACACACACACAATGTAATACACACACTCACACATCTGGATACGCACACACACATCTGACTGAATACGCACACACACATCTTCCACGGCAAAAATCACGTGTGAAAGACAACCAATCGAGGGTTCTTGCTTTACACAATTCTGAATACGGACACACATTTTTTTTACACACACACACAGATCGAAATACAGATAGACAGATTTTTTTTTTGCTGACAGACAAATTAGAATGAGAACACACACTGATTACCACCTACACAGATTGAGATACAGACACACACATTAGTACCAGACACGTGAATTGGATTACACACACACAGATTGAGATACACGTTTGCAAATCATTTTTGCTACAATAATACCTGCATAATAATCTAATCATGAATGTATATGTTGATTTTTCACATCTTCACACAAATATCACAACCCAATACATTACAAACTTCACATATTAAAAGTTTGGATGTCATGTAAAATATGCATATCAAACAACAAAACACTAATACAGTAATCTTGTTTTTCATGTCTAACTGGTTACATGTTCAACTGTGGTAAAAACGATTTGGCGAAGTAGGAATTATTATTCATGAATCCAATATTTTCATAGTCAGTGCTTAAAAAAACTGTTTATAACCTTCTAAATACAATTGTTTACATTGTTAGAGCTCCTTACATCTAAAATAACACCCATATAGTCAACTTTACATTCCTTTTATCCAACATACAAGCTTTGAGTGCGTCCTCTCACTCGGAACTGGGCTAAAATAACCACATGCCTATTTTGTTTTTGCCAAAATTTGGTCAACCTGATCGTCAGGGTAGTTTATATAAATCAAGCATATGGATAAGTGGTACAGTATACATTATTCTATGTAAATAAACGGACAACATTAGGTCATATTTTCGTTACTAAAGTGTAAGTAAATAAAATTCAAAGCAATGATATACAAAATATATGATTTTAAAAAAAACGGTGTCCCGGAATTTACATAAAAAATCAGTCTTTTGTCCACAGTGTACAACAGTCAGAAAGTGGTCCTCTCAGTAAATGAGGATTTAATAAGGCTCAGGTGATTCCTTTTGGTCCATTTCTGCTGTAAATAACATTATAAAAATTTCAAAAAATGTCAGTGTTTATCTCAGTGTGACAACATGAACACATCGGATTTAGCGTTAGCCTATTAGCATTAGCATTCGGTTCAGTCAGGTTGAGACAAACAACTCCACAAATGGAGGTCACTGAATATTTTTAGAGCATGTAACAAAGTAAATTGTGAATATTTGATGTGATTTACCTTCGTTCTACTCGTCCTTCATTTCACATTTATCTTCAAACTAGGAGGGGTTGCCGCTTTAAAGTCCGGCTGAATTATATTCCTCTGTAAATATATGTAAAATAAAGGTTTAAAAAAAGTAGCTTAGTCAGCCCTTTATACTTAAAGCACTGATTGGTACATTTAGTCACAAAATTATTATTCTTTGACTTGAAATTCTGATCAAAATTGTCCAAAGATGTATGCACCAAAAAGTGTAAGGATTTTTGCATTCAATTAACAAGCATTTTTGTTTTGAAAAATTGTAACTCTTACATTTTTTGTTTACACTAAAGAGTCATAGCTTTAGGAGACTTTTTAAACTTGTATTTAATATGATATATTCGTAAGAACTACAACTGATAAATGATAATGGTGGATGATTGGGAGATTTGGAATCTAGAAATTAAAAACAATAATAATGTACACTGATTTTGTGAACAGTTTCAGCAATAAAATACAGTGTATTATTATTATCTATTGTGATCACTACAACATGAAAATAGAAACTACTGTACTGTAAGACATAAAAGACATAAAAAAAGACTTCATTTAGGCTAACAATACGCAGAATTTACCTCAAAAAAGAAAAAGAAAACAAAAAATCTCAACAGAGTCAAGCTGTAAAATTTGAAGCAAAGGACCACTTAAGTTTTCTTTACTGTAACTATTCTATTTTTATGAAAGATTTCGTTATAAGGATTGCAGAGTTTGACGGTTAAAACATTTAAAACAAGTTTCCTTACCATTACTTGTTCATGTGTTCATTTTTTTGATATTATGTTGATTGATTGATTGAGACTTTTATTAGTAGGTTGCACAGTGAAGTACATATTCCGTACAATTGACCACTAAATGGTAACACCCGAATAAGTTTTTCAACTTGTTTAAGTCGGGGTCCACTTAAATTGATTCATGATACAGATATATACTATCATATATACTATCATCATAATACAGTCATCACACAAGATAATCACATTGAATTATTTACATTATTTACAATCAGGGGTGTGTAGGGGAGGGAGGGGGGTATGGGGGGGGGGGTGGTATGGACATCAAGTAGTGGACATAGAGAGAGAGAGAGAGAGAGAGATCATAAAGCATAAGAAAAAGAAAAAGTATCTGCATTTGATTGTTTACATTTGATTATTAGCAATCCGGGGAGGGTGTTAGTTTAGGGTTGTAGCTGCCTGGAGGTGAACTTTTATTGCGGTTTTGAAGGAGGATAGAGATGCCCTTTCTTTTATACCTGTTGGGAGCGCATTCCACATTGATGTGGCATAGAAAGAGAATGAGTTAAGACCTTTGTTAGTTCGGAATCTGGGTTTAACGTGGTTAGTGAAGCACCCCCTGGTGTTGTGGTTATGGCGGTCATTTACGTTAAGGAAGTAGTTTGACATGTACTTCGGTATCAGGGAGGTGTAGCGGATTTTATAGACTAGGCTCAGTGCAAGTTGTTTAACTCTGTCCTCCACCTTGAGCCAGCCCACTTTAGAGAAGTGGGTAGGAGTGAGGTGGGATCCGGGGTGGAGGTCTAGAAGTAACCTGACTAGCTTGTTCTGAGATGTTTGGAGTTTAGATTTGAGGGTTTTGGAGGTGCTAGGGTACCAGGAGGTGCATGCATAATCAAAAAAGGGTTGAACGAGAGTTCCCGCCAGAATCCTCAAGGTGCTTTTGTTGACCAGAGAGGAAATTCTGTAGAGAAATCTCGTTCGTTGGTTAACCTTTTTGATTACCTTGGTTGCCATTTTGTCACAGGAAAGGTTAGCCTCTAGAATGGAACCTAGGTAGGTGACCTCATCTTTCCTGGTGATGACACTGTCACCTACTTTTATGTTGAAGTCATTGACTCTCTTAAGTTTGATGTGGGACCCAAACAGGATGGATTCTGTTTTACCCAAGTGTATGGATAGCTTGTTGTCAGCGAGCCAGGTGCAAGTTCTACAGAGCTCAGCACTGAGGATTTTCTCCACCTGTGACTTTTCCTTGTCTGATACCAGCAAGGCAGAGTCATCCGCAAACAAAAACAATTCACAGTCGCATGCCGATGATATGTCGTTTATGTATATTAGGAACAGTAAAGGTCCCAATATACTGCCTTGGGGGACTCCACAGCTCACCGAGAGGGGGGGGGGTCATGGTGCCGTTCACCTCTACCACCTGCTCCCTCCCCTCCAAGTAAGACTGCATCCAGCTCCAAGAGGTTTTGTTAAATCCGATTGCTCTGAGCTTATCCAACAGTATAGCGTGGTTAAAGATGTCAAAGGCCTTCTGAAGGTCCAGCATGACCATGCCGCAGTATTTGCCCGCGTCCACCTCATGTTTGATGTGGTCGGTCAGATAGAGAAGGCATGTGTCAGTGGAGTGGTTAGTTCTGAAGCCGGATTGGAATTTGTACATGAGTTTATTAGTGGCAAGGTAACTATCGACCTGTTCATAAACTATTTTCTCCATTACTTTCGAAATGGAGCTGAGAATAGAAACAGGTCGGTAGTTGCCAGGTTCCAATTTGCTTCCTTTTTTAAACAGGGGAGTTACTCTTGCTATCTTAAAATCTTTTGGTACTTGGCCTTGTGTAATTGATAGGTTTATTATGTGCGTGATGATCGGGGCAATGATGGAGGCAGAGTCCCTGAGGAATCTGGAGGGAATATTATCAAGGCCGGTGGCCTTGTTAGGGTGGAGCGCGCTCAATTTTTTAAACACCTCATCAGCTGTGACCATTTCTAATTTGAAATCATCGTTGGATACTCCTAGCTTTCTGTAGAAGGCTTTAATGTGTTCTACACCATATATGTATGTACTATTATTTCTTATATCATATTATTAAAAATGTGCTATCAATTCTTATATTATATTATTATATATATTTACTGTTATTTATATATATCAATATATCAGTATATATAAACCGATGCAGGGTCTGCATAGCTCCTCAGAACACCATCTTTCCACAACCTTCAGGTGAGCTTGAAAACTTGACAAACCACCACAAAGATGTCAGATTATCACCAACCAAGAATGAAGCTTTGTGCAACTAGCGCATCAAACTCTAATCTTTTTGTACAAATCTAACTTTAACTAACAGCACAGTATTATCAATTTCCCTGACCTGGCATCTAAGCAATTACCAATGTTGTTTTGGCTGTCTGAATTAGAGAAATTATGAATAGATTTCAATTAAATGGATTACTGAAATTGACGAGAAAAAAATGAAATATTTAGGTAAACATTCTAATATTATAAATTTAGCATAAAGACTATCAACAATAGAAAACGTTTAGTCTGCTTCTGTCCATCAGAAGTTAGTTTTGAAATGTTGATTTACCAAATAAATGTGTTGTTCTTTGTCAGGACAGAACGTTTAGTTTAGCCACGCATATTTTAGCATAATGCTTACCAACTCAATTTATTTCTTCAAAAGCTATTCAAATATGTGTTTAATAAGAACACAACTTCTTTCTATAGTTACATATTGTGGTAAACAATGATTTTAAATACTTGCAGCCTTTACAACATAGTTTTGAAATTCACTTCAGTCACGTTTAAGAATGAAATGTGTCCCTTTTAGGTTGAGCTTTAGTTAGCCATGTATTCAGGGTTCATTGGAGTTGTCTGTCATCTCAGCGTCCCCTGCTCCACCTTTTGGCATCAGTGTACTGGAGTGTGTACGTGACTCAATGGTGCTCGCTTGGAAACAGCCGGCCTTCGTGGGCGGGGCTGACATCAGTGGATACTTTGTGGATTACCGCGAAGTCATCGACGGAGTGCCGGGCAAGTGGCATGAGGCTAATATTAGGGCAATCAGCGAAAGGGCCTACAGAGTGAGTCTTCCTCGTTTTTCCCAGCCTGATGTTCACAGAAGCTAAGATTATTCTCATGTCTGTAGGTGACGGACCTGAAGGAGAACAGAAAGTATCAGTTTCAGGTTCGAGCAGCCAATATTGCAGGTGTTGGCATCCCGTCACTTCCCAGCGACACGTTCCTGTGTGAGGAGTGGACTATTGCTGTTCCAGGTGCACTTTTAGCAGCTCTCAGGGGATTTATTTCAACCTTCAGCCTTTAAAACATGATCTGGAATTTCAGTATTCTAATATTTTGTCTGTTTTTTCATGCTAGGACCTCCTCATGATCTAGAACTCAGAGAGGTGCGACGTGACTCCATGACTTTGCTATGGAAACCACCCGTTTATCAAGGTCGAGATCCGGTCAATGGCTTTTACGTCGATATAAAGGAAGCTGAAGCTCCAGAGGAAGCTTGGAGAGGAATCAACACCAAGGCTACAGAGAACACCTTTTTCAAGGTCACTGTGAAGATGGTCACATTTTTAAAAAGATGCTTATTCTTCTTGTTGTGCTGCAGGTCAATAATCTGAAGGAGGGAGAGACGTACATTTTTCGTGTGCGAGCACAGAACCAAGCTGGTGTAGGAAAGACTTCTGACATCTCAGAGAGGGTCCAAGCTCTGACCAAGCCAGGTAGGAGGTATATGGACAGTTGATAAACTACTAAAAATGCTCAATATTTCTAGTGAATAATCTCGATATTTCTAGTGAATAATCGCAATAGTCCTAGGGAATATATATATATTTCTAGTGAATATTCTCAATAATCCCAGTGAAAAATCTCAATATTAGCAGTGAATAATGTCAATATTTGTAGTGAATAATGTCAATAGATCTGGTAAATAATCCCAATATTTATAGCGCATAATCTCAATATTTAAAGTGAATAATCACAATATTCCTCGTGAAAAATCTAAATATTTCAAGGTAATAATCATATTTTTAGTAAAAAAATCTTAATATTCCTAGCAGATAATCATGTATTTGTAGTGAATAATTTTAATAGTCCTAGTGAATGACCCCAATATTTCTAGTGAATAATCTAAATATTCCAAGTGAAAAAAATCTCAATATTTCCTGTGAATAATCTCAATATTTTTAGTGAATAATTTCAATATTTTTAGTGAATAAAATCAATATGTCTAATAAATAATCTCAATATTTCTAAGGAAAAATCTTAATATTTCTGGTAAAAAAAAAAATAAATCCAATCTTTCTAGTGGAAAATCTCAATGTTGTAGTGAATAATGTCTATATTTGTTGCCTTCCTGTGGCTTCCAGGCACCAAGGAAATAGTTGTGGATGTTGATGATGATGGCAACATCTCCCTAAACTTTGAATGCAGCAACATGACCCCTGACTCAAAATTCTTGTGGTCTAAAAATTATGAGGATATCCCTGACTATTCACGCATGACTGTGGAGACCAAAGGAAACAAGTGAGATGATATTTGAAGGACACTTTGTGCTTAATCACTCATTGATGAAATTATTTCAGGTCAAAGGTGACTTTCAGATGTCCCGGAGAGGAAGACATTGGCATTTATTCATGTCTTGTCAGTAACACTGACGGTGCGTCATCCAGCTACACTATCTCAGAGGAAGGTGAGTTTTAAAGTAAAGAACGTCTCTTTTAAAAAACAGCATTCTTCAAAACTGTGCTGTCAACATTCATAACCTCTGAAGATGTTAAAACTGGTCAATGTTAAAGACAAAGTTATGAAACATGTTCCAAAAATCTGTCTTTCATTTTCAGAGTTGAAGAGACTGCTGGAGATCAGCCATGATCACAAGTTCCCAAGTAAGTCCACAAAACATCTCTGCTGTTTTTAGGTGTTCAGGCGGTCCTCAGGTTTCCAACCAATTCTAATCCTAGATTGTGATAATTAAGTCCAGTTTTACAGAAACTTTGGAAGAAGTCAGAACTTCTACCCAATCAACACTTAATTTACTCATGCTGTACACAGAACGCGTTAAAACCTTTGTATGACCCAGTGGCGGGTCGTGTGTTTTCCACATAGGCCTTCAGTGATGTCCGACTTCAATGATTACCTCTCAAAATACCATAATTTACGCACCACATGACCATTGTTGGATACATATTATACAGAAACACATTTATACACTACTGAGAATTGAGTCACCTCAACAGTGTACAAAACGGGCTATTTTCTGGCGCATTTAAAAATAAACTCGCATCAGCAATTAAAACACATCTTATGTGGTACTGTCAAAATTAAAATTAAAAAATAATAATAATAAAAATTAAAAAAAATTCCAAAAAAATTAAAATTGTAAACAAAACATCCAAAACGTGAAAAATAGAGAAATTTAATATTTGAACTCACAATTTGTAGCACCCATTCAACGCCGTATAAGCCAGTGGAATCGCTCGTAGTCGGTTGATTTGAGTGGAAGTGGCGGGCATTTCCCTATTTCATCGCCAGGACAGCTGAGCTAGATTCTGGGGTTTGCTGACGTCGTCTCACAAGATGTAGTTTCTCTTGAAATATCCTTCTTGAAAATGGCCTTGCAAATATATATCTGCCAACTAATCAACGTTATGTTCAACTTCTTTGTGGGTTCAAAAAGTGAGTATATGTGATTTCTCTGCTAGCCAGGTATGGCTACGATGACACACTTCCTGCTTCAGTAAATTGCAACTTGTAATTGGATACTCACTTTGGAGTGACACGTGAGTATCCAATCACAGTCTCATTAATGTCAGGCTACCTAGATAGGCTACTGTCAACAACTTGTGATCTGATTGGCAATCGCAACTGTCTATCAACTGTATGTGTTCTGTTCGTTTACACTATGTTGATTCAGAAGGCTGCGGCCAAATTCATAAAGCTCTGGCAACAAGCCAGCCTGACATGAAAATAATATACTTTTATATATCTATGGAAAGTAAATGAAAAATAAAATTAACTTTGATTAATTTATGATCATTATTTATGTGCGGCCAGCAGAGAAGATGTGATGGCGGAATAATTTAGAAAATTAATCTGCTAACGGTCCCGGGTGTGGCTCTGCTGATCTGCATAGCACCGCCGCGGCTCAAACCAGTGAGTATCCAATCACAGGACGCGTAAATGTCACGTTCAACGTGAGGCCAGCTAGAAGGCCTTACTGACAACAACTCGTGATCTGATTGGCTATCGCAATTATCTATCAACTGTATGTGCCCGTTCACTTACAGTGCACAGACTCCCACCTTGTTGATTCTGAAGGCCCGGGCAGATTTCGTACAGCATGGCAACATAAGCTAGCTGAATTCTGATTATATAAAAACTCTAACCTAAAAACAACAGCACTGGAAGGAGCATAATATGACATGAAGATAATATGAATACTTTTTGATATTTAGGGAAAGTAAATAAAAAAATACTTTTGTTTTTAATTCTGATCATGATTTCTGGTTATGTTAGGCCAGCAGAGAAGGCCTTGATGGCCCTGACGGCCCACCACTGGTATGACGTCCTGATGTAGACGGCTCCTCAGATAGTGTTTCTTCAGCTGGATGCTATGTACTCAGCCATGCATTCATCTTTAGTAACTCTCGATCCCAAAATCCATCCATCCATCCATTTCCTACTGCCCAACCCTCTCGGGGTGGCGGGGGTGGGCTGGAGACAGCTGCAGTCGGGCGAAAGGCAGGGTACACCCTAGAAAAGTCGCCACATCATCGCAGATAGACAATACAGATAGACAGACAACATTTACACTCACATTCACACACTAGGGCCAATTTAGTGTTGCCAATCAACCTATACAAAACATAAAGTTGAACGTCTCACTGACAAAAGTACACAAAACAAAATGAAAAGCTATGAGCAATAATGCTAACACTGGTTTGGAGAGGAAGTCACTACACAGGACATATGATGACCAGGCAAAGACTAGACAGTTAACTGAGAACTAGATACACAGACTAGACAAATAAATACACCTGAACTAGACACAAGAGGAAGGTGATTGAAAAAAACAAAGGTCAAAGCAAGACACCGGTGCAACTCAGGACACAAAGAAACACTTGGGGAACAGAACACAAGACAACCAGAAACAGATCATACCAGCAAATGTACACTACATGTATCACATCATTATTGCAGCCCTTTGAGGCACTTGTGATTAAGAGCTATACTATTACACTTTGATTGACTGATTGATAATTATTGCCCTTACTGGCTTCTAAGAGAACAGCAGTCGATTAGCACACTGCAACATAGCAACTCAAGCATGAAGAAGGAAGGCAGAAAGGAAGGAAGGAAGGCCTTTGTTGTCATCGCACGAGTACAACCACACTTCGCTTCAAAAGTTCATTTTGTTCATATCAAAGTTCATATAATTTCTTCTTTAGAAAAGCAAAATTAAGTTTTTCATTCACTTATGGGAGCACGTTTGTAAACCATGAAATCTCGTCATTAAACATTATAAAACTGTTTTAAGTTATTCTTTCTCTCATCTTTTAGCTATTCCCCTCAAGTCAGATCTGGCAGTGGAGATGCTGGAAAAGGGCAAAGTTCGCTTTTGGCTGCAGGCTGACAAGATATCGGCCAACGCCAAAGTTGATTACATTTTCAACGACAATGTTGTGTCTCAGGGCGAGGTCAGCCAGCGACAAACACCACTTTTCATTCTTATCACATCTTCATGTTCCCTTCTGTTGGCATCTGGCAGAAATACAAGATGAACTTTGACAAGAACACCGGTGTGATTGAAATGATCATGGAGTCTCTGACACCAGCAGATGAAGGAACCTTCACCTTTCAGATGCAAGATGGGAAAGCAACCAACCAGTCCAGCCTGGTACTGATAGGAGATGGTAGGTCCAGTCAGACCGACTTCGAATTAGATCTTGTTAGCGATTGGAGGTTAGAATTTTGGAGATCTACTACTGGTGGCAAACAATATGTGTTTTGGATTCCAGTGTTCAAGGATCTGCAGAAGGAATCTGAGTTCCAGAGGAAAGAATGGTTCAGAAAACAAGGTGTTTATCTCGACTGTTGCACTGAAATCTCCATGAGTTTCGTTTACCTTTTTGACCACCATGTTGGTTCCAGGTCCTCACTTTATTGAATATTTGGGTTACGAGGTGACACCAGAATGTTGTGTTGTACTAAAGTGCAAGGTAAGACTTAGCTTCATTCAGATTCTTTAAAGGCCTACTGAAATGAAATGTTTTTATTTAAATGGGGATAGCAGATCCATTCTATGTGTCATACTTGATCATTTCGCGATATTGCCATATTTTTGCTGAAAGGATTTAGTAGAGAACAACGACGATAAAGATCGCAACGTTTGGTATCTGATGAAAAAAAGACTTGCCCCTACCGGAAGTAGCGTGACGTAGTCAGTTGAAAGGCTCCTCACATTTTCCTATTGTTTTCAATGCAGATAGAGCGATTCGGACCGAGAAAGCGACGATTACCCCATTAATTTGAGCGAGGATGAAAGATTTGTGGATGAGGAACGTTAGAGTGAAGGACTAGAATGCAGTGCAAGACATGTCTTTTTTCGCCCTGACCGTAACTTAGGTACAAGCTGGCTCATTGGATTCCACACTCTCTCCTTTTTCAATTGTGGATCACGGATTTGTATTTTAAACCACCTCGGATACTGTATCCTCTTGAAAATGAGAGTCGAGAACGCGAAATGGACATTCACAGTGACTTTTATCTCCACGACAATACATCGACGAAACACTTTAGCTATGGAGCTAACGTGATAGCATCGTGCTTAACTGCATATAGAAACAAAATAAATAAATCCCTGACTGGAAGGATAGACAGAAAATCAACAATACTATTAAACCATGGACATGTAAATACACGGTTAATGCTTTCCAGCCTGGCGAAGGTTAACAATGCTGTTGCTAACGACGCCATTGAAGCTAACTTAGCAACCGGACCTCACAGAGCTATGCTAAAAACATTAGCTATCCACCTACGCCAGCCAGCCCTCATCTGCTCATCAACACCCGCGCTCACCTGCGTTCCAGCGATCGACGGTGCGACGAAGGACTTCACCCGATCACAGATGTGGTCGGCGAGACGGAGGAAGTTAAGGTGAGTTCGGCGGCTAGCGCGTCTGCTATCCGTCTATGTCCTCCTGGCTGTGTTGCTATAGTCCGCTGCTAATACACCGATCCCACCTACAACTTTCTTCTTTGCATTCTCCATTGTTCATTAAACAAATTGCAAAAGATTCACCAACACAGATGTCCAGAATACTGTGGAATTTTGAAATGAAAACAGAGCTTTTTTGTATTGTATTCAATGGGGTACCAATACTTCCGTATCAACCGTTTACGTCACTCACATACGTCATCATATCCAGACGTTTTCAACCGGAAGTGTGGCGGGAAATTTAAAATTGCACTTTATAAATTAACCCGGCCGTATTGGCATGTGTTGCAATGTTAAGATTTCATCATTGATATATAAACTATCAGACTGCGTGGTCGGTAGTAGTGGGTTTCAGTAGGCCTTTAAACACATTCTGTTGTAATAATCCTACAGTCTACTGTGCTGCATTCAAGGTGGGAAACATAAAAAAGGACACCTCAGCTCTCTGGTATAAAGACGGCCGCGAGATTAAGGCGGATGAAAATCTGGGCTTTACAGAAGGAGTGCTGAAACTGGAAATAGCTCAGGTATGGATTCAAGATTTTAAATATCTTACTTGTGCTTGTGTTGTCGTCATGGAAACATGCTGCGAATATAACAAACGTTTCAATTCAGTGTTGAAATCTATATTTACTTGTTTGATGGCTCTTTTGCCATGTGTCCAACGTGTTTCAAGAAAATTAATCTGCCCTCCTGAATACAAAGCAAATTAATATTGATAGCATCATTTATCATCTGCGTTTATAACAAGAAACATTGTGACGGTTGTCTGACAGATTTCGAAGAAGGATGCTGGCGTGTATGAGATTGTTTTGAAGGACGACAGAGGAAAGGACACTTCAGCGTTAAGTCTGACCGACCAAGGTGACCTGCTGTTTATTTCTTGTTTGAATAATTGCTTCTTCCAATAGCCAAATTCCACGTCATGTTTATTTTTAATTCCTACTGGTATATTAGTTTTCGGAGCTGCCAACTCTTTTGGATTCTGCGGGAGACATTTGGAAATGCTGACTGAAGTTTTAAAATCTTGCTTTGTAATTTTGTGGATTTAAAATGAAAAGAGGCAATATACTGTAAATATAACAAAGTTCTATAAGAATGAATAAATACTACTAAATGTGTTAAGGTTGCGATCGATGCGTCAATGAAGACAACCCCCAAAAATGCTGCGTTGGCTAGCTCTGTATGTTGAATGTAAAGAATGCAGATAGTTTACAGAATCAGTGACTAGCTAGCTCAGCACCATGATATTTATAGATGATAAGCATAAGGATACCATGAACGACACGAAGGCGATCCAGGGCTTTTTAAGGTACAAACGTGTGTTCATGTGCAATACAATACTACTAGGTTATTTGACTAGCGGCCAAATCCGAACTGTTAAATATGGAAGTGTTATTGTAGCAAAATTATTTGCAAAAGTGTATCTCAATCTGTGCGAGTGTAATCCAAATCACGTGTGGGTGTAATAATGTGTGTCTGTATATCAATCTGTGTGTGTGTATATAGATCCGTGTGTGTGTTTTAAGTTGTCTGTCCGTATTATGAGTTGTCTGTGTGTAAATGACTCCTGTGTAAGAGTTGTCTGTCTGTTCAGCAATTTGAACGTGTAAAATGATTTGTTTGTAACTCCTCCTCGCCTTTCCTTATATTCCCTACGAGTCGGCGCCTTGCAGCCACTCACACTCGTGTTAACGGTAAAACCTAGAACAATGGACTTTTTATCACTTGCTGTAATTAAAAGTCCAGATTTTAGCAGTAACTTAGTTGTCAGAAGTATTTTTGTATTCACGTAAGTGATCATGTAATGACATTGGTCGCGTTTCCTCCATCGGGCTGAACAAAAATAAATAAAAATAAATGTGAAAAACGTGCAAGATGGCCATAAGATGTAATGTATATGCACTTTTTGTCCTACAAGTATACAAAAATAGTGTTGCTATATAATAGATGTATCCATCCATCCATCCATCCATCTTCTTCCGCTTATCCGAGGTCGGGTCGCGGGGGCAGCAGCCTAAGCAGGGAAGCCCAGACTTCCCTTTCCCCAGCCACTTCGTCCAGCTCCTCCCGGGGGATCCCGAGGCGTTCCCAGGCCAGCCGGGAGAGATAGTCTTCCCAACGTGTTCTGGGTCTTCCCCGTGGCCTCCTACCGGTCGGATGTGCCCGAAACACCTCCCTAGGAAGGCGTTCGGGTGGCATCCTGACCAGATGCCCGAACCACCTCATCTGGCTCCTCTCGATGTGGAGGAGCATCCTCCCGGATGACAGAGCTTCTCACCCTATCTCTAAGGGAGAGCCCCGCCTCACGGTGACGGAAGCTCATTTCGGCCGCTTGTACCCGTGATTTTGTCCTTTCGGTCATAACCCAAAGCTCATGACCATAGGTGAGGATGGGAACGTAGATCGACCGGTAAATTGAGAGCTTTGCCTTCCGGCTCAGCTCCTTTTTCACCACAACGGATCAATACAGCGTCCACATTACTGAAGACGCCGCACCGATCCGCCTGTCGATCTCACGATCCACTCTTCCTTCACTCGTGAACAAGACTCCGAGGTACTTGAACTCCTCCACTTGGGGCAAGATCTCCTCCCCAACCCGGAGATGGCACTCCACCCTTTCCGGGCGAGAACCATGGACTCGGACTTGGAGGTGCTGATTCCCATCCCAGTCGCTTCACACTCGGCTGCGAACCGATACCCTCAACGCCCTAACGCCGCCTAGAAATTCTGTCCATAAAAGTTATGAACAGAATCGGTGACAAAGGGCAGTCTTGGCGTAGTCCAACCCTCACTGGAAACGGGTCTGACTTACTGCCGGCAATGCGGACCAAGCTCTGACACAGATCATACACAATATGACTGTCCGATACCCCATACTCTCTGAGCACTCCCCACAGGACTTCCCGGGGTACACGGTCGAATGTCTTCTCCAAGTCCACAAAGCACATGTAGACTGGTTGGGCAAACTCCCATGCACCCTCAAGGACCCTGCCGAGAGTATAGAGCTGGTCCACAGTTCCACGACCAGGACGAAAAAACCACACTGTTCCTCCTGAATCAGAGGTTCGACTATCCGGCATAGCCTCCTCTCCAGTACACCTGAATAGACCTTACCGGGAAGGCTGAGGAGTGTGATCCCACAATAGTTGGATCACACCCTCCGGTTCCCCTTCTTAAAGAGAGGAACCACCACCCCGGTCTGCCAATCCAGAGGTACCGCCCCCGATGTCCATGCGATGTTGCAGAGTCTTGTCAACCAAGACAGCCCCACAGCATCCAAAGCCTTAAGGAACTCCAGGCGGGTCTCATCCACCCCTGGTGCCTTGCCACCGAGGAGCTTTTTAACTACCTTGGCAACCTCAGCCCCAGAAACAGGAGAGCCCACCACAGATTCCCCAAGCACTGTTTCCTCACAGGAAGATGTGTTGGTAGGATTGAGGAGGTCTTCGAAGTATTCCCTCTACCAATCCACAACATCCGCAGTCGAGGTCAGCAGAACACCATCCCCACCATACACGATGTTGACACTGCACTGCTTCCCCTTCCTGAGGCGAAAGATGGTGGTCCAGAATCGCTTCGAAGCCGTTTGGAAGTCGTTTTCCATGGCTTCCCCGAACTCCTCCCATGTCCGAGTTTTTACCTCCGCGACCGCTGAAGCCGCACACCGCTTGGCCTGTCGGTACCTGTCTGCTGCCTCCGGAGTCCTATGAGCCAAAAGAACCCGATAGGACTCTTTCTTCAGCTTGACGGCATCCCTCACCGCTGGTGTTTTGGGATTACCGCCACGACAGGCACCAACCACCTTGCGGCCACAGCTCCAATCGGCCGCCTCGACAATAGAGGTACGGAACATTGTCCACTCGCACTCAATGTAGCGCCTCCCTCGTGACATGTTCAAAGTTCTTCCGGAGGCGGGAATTGAAACTCTCTCTGACAGGGGACTCTGCTAGGTGTTCCCAGCAGACCCTCACAATGCTTTTGGGCCTGCCAGGTCTGTCCGGCATCCTGCCCCACCATCACAGCCAACTCACCACCAGGTGGTGATCGGTAGAAAGCTCCGCCCCTCTCTTCACCCGAGTGTCCAAAGACACTCGGGTGAAGATGCAAGACTGCAAATCCGATGACATAACTACAAAGTCGATCATGGAACTGCGGCCTAGGGTGTCCTGGTGCCAAGTGCACATATGGACACCCTTGTGTTTCAACATGGTGTTCGTTATGGACAATCTGTGACGAGCACAAAAGTCCAATAACAAAACACCACTCGGGTTCAGATCTGGGTGGCCATTCTTCCCAATCACGCCTCTCCAGGTTTCACTGTTGTTGCCAATATGAGCGTTGTAGTCCCCCAGTAGAATGAGGGAATCACCTGGGGGAGCACTCTCAAGTACTCCCTCAAGTGAATCCAAAAAGGGTGGGTACGCTGAGGTGCCGTTAGTCGCGTAAGCCCAAACAACAGTCAGGACCCGTCCCCCCACCCGAAGGCGGAGAGAAGCTACCCTCTCGTCCACTGGGTTGAACTCCAACGTGCAGGCTCTGAGCCGGGGGGGCAACATGAATTGCCACCCCAGCCTGTCGCCTCTCACTGCTGGCAACGCCAGAGTGGAAGAGAGTCCAGCCCCTCTCTAGAGAACTGGTTCCAGAGCCCTTGCTGTGCGTCGAAGTGAGTCCGACTATATCTAGCCGGAACTTCTCCACCTCACGCAACAGCTCAGGCTCCTTCCCCCCTGCGAGGTGACGTTCCACGTCCCAAGAGCTAGCTTATATAGCCGAGGATTGGACCGCCAAGTACCCTGCCTTCGGCTGCTGCCCAGCTCACATTGCACCCGACCTCTATAGCCCCTGCTATGGGTGGTGAGCCCGTTGGAGGGGGGACCCACGTTGCCTCGCCGTCGTGCCCCACCTCCGGGCCTGGCTCCAGAAGGGGGCCCCGGTGACCAGCGTCCGGGCGAGGGAAATTTGGGTCCTTCGTTTCTATTTTTCATAGAGGTCTTCGAGCTGCTCTTTGTCTGATCCCTCACCTAGGACCAGTTTGTCTTGGGACACCCTACCAGGGGGCATAAGACCCCGGACAACATAGCTCCTAGGATCATTGGGACACGCAAACTCCTCTACCACGATAAGGTGGCAGCTCAGAGAGGAGATGATAGATCTAGTCTTACACATATCAGAGAACACATCTCAACTGTTTGAAAGTTTGGCAATGAAATATGACAGCGCTGCAGTGATGTTGTCTTTTGCCATTTTTGACAAGGGAGCATAAGCAGCTGATTCTGGAAGGCATCAGGCAGTGATTTTGCTTGGATTTGCTTTAAACATTAAGTTTTAACAGTAAGGTAAAGTAGCAGCAGTCATTAACAGCACAAAACACATGAACAGAAGTAAATTTTGCTCTGCTGCAGTATGCGTCAAGTGCACACACTACTCACTCTCATCGTTAGCGCCCAATAACAAGTAACTTTAAGTAACACTTAATAAAGTGTAACTATAAGAACTTTTGACAACGATGACATGTTCATTTTGAAACACTTTCCATCATGCATTCAGCTACAAGTTGACCTACCTTGCACTCGACGTGTAGTTGTGGATGGTGGTTCCGGAGTTGGCTCAACATGTTTGAAGTGTCGCTTACTTTTGCAGGGACTTTTTTTCCTGCATTTTCTGGTGATGGGCTGACTATCCTGAATTATTTTACCCTCAGCACGCTTTAGGAATCCAAAATACGTCCAGACTTCAGATTGTGTCCGTTTACTAGGAGGGCAACATCTCAAGAACTAGGTCCTTGTGTTGTTTTCTGCCATTGCTGACAGTGTTAGTGTGCATGTGCCCTCTTTGGAGGCGCCGTTGCTGCGGCGTTTCCAGGAAGTGAGCAATGTCCCCCAGTTCATTAATAAATGACGGTTTGTCGATAATTAAAAAATTATACGGTATTACTAACCGTCCTGAATTTTACCGCGGCCTATCATTATTTACATCCCTAAATACTTCCATAGTTAAAGACGTCAAATTGGCACACAAGTGCAGTCCAAAGCTTTGACAAGAAATGTTTTTTTTTGCGAGTCCGAAAAACAGCGCAGTACTTTTGTCCTACAGATTGAAGTAGTTGGTCCTAAGAATAAGTAGTCCACTGTCACATACTGGATCTTTGACTAGCGTAAACTTAATAACCTTATTTCTGATTGTTAACCATTTTCCATTCATTTCGAGCAGTTAGGTGTAAGGAGCTTGGGGGGAGAATCTACTGCATCATCACCAAATGTTGGTAGCTCTGGAGTTGGCGATTACTTCATAAAATAATATGTTAGTAATGTAATAAAATATTGGCAAAATGTGTGTTACCTGCTAGCACGTTTGCCGCATACTAGCCACAATACCTAGCTGAAGATAAGTTAAAACGCTAAAAAAACGTTACCTAGCTGAAGCTAGCACTAAGCTAATACGCTAATACACGTTACTTGGTGTAGCAAGCACTAAGCTGAAACACGAATAGATGTTCTGTTGCTGAAGCTAGCACTAAGCTAAAATGCTAACAGATGTTAACTGGCTGTAGCTAGCGCTAAGCAAAAACGGTAATAAATGTTACCTGGCTGAAGCTAGCATTAAGCAGTACACCTTCCTTTGATTTGTATTGAGTCTGAAGTTTTAATTGTGTACTTTGATAAACGTTGCTGTGTTAAGTTTGCTTATTGTCTTGAACATTGTGCTCATTGTTTTCTTGAAGGTTTCAAAGACCTGATGAATGAAGTGTTTGACTATATCGGTGAGTTGTAAACATTTCACACCTACTTTTGTCAAGTTTGTTCCACCTAAATTAGGCAATTGACTGGACGCTTGTTGACTTTACAGCTAACTCTTCCACACCGTTGAAGATCACGAGCACAGAAGAAGGCATTCGCATCTACACCTTTGTCAGCTACTACAACGACCTGCTGCCAGTCACATGGCATTACAAGTGTGTTCAACCCATTTACGTAATGAAAACATACTCTGGTTCAAATATACAAAACTAGACTCGGGTTTGTGCCCCAACAGGGATTCACCAATTAAATTCAGTGACCGCCTCAAGAGCGGCGTGGTGGGCGAGCAGTTGTGGTTGCAAATCTCAGAGCCCACTGAGAAGGACATGGGAAAGTACGCCATTGAGTTCAGCGACAGCAAGGGAGGCCTAAGGCGGACCGTGGAGCTGTCAGGTCAAGGTTAGGGAGAATTCAACTTCCCTATTTGCTGCTGAATGTAATTTCTCTCAAAATGTGTTTGTGCTCTGCAGCATATGAAGACGCCTTAGCAGAATTCAAGAGACTCAAGTGAGTTAAAAGCTGATTTACTCTCACATTGTTTTGACTGCAAAATCTATTTTTGCTCATTTCACACCTGAATTGATTTGTTGATTCTCTCCTTCAGAGCGACTGCTGTTGCAGAAAAACGTATGTTTTGTTCATCCATGTTGTTGGCATGCATGTGTGTGTCTGCACGGAATTACAAATATGGGATAGCAATACAAAGTATAGAAATATGGAATAGGATTGGGTGGATCAATGTTGCTGAGGCCTGAGTGGAGCAGACCTGATCAGTGCAGTAGTACAAGTGAGTACTAGTACTAGTGTACTAATGAAAAAAGCCTATACATATGTGTTCATATATTTTATATGAAAATAATATTAAAATATAATATAATATAACACACACACACACACACACTATTTATTATACAGTTCTGAAGGTATTGCAGTGATATAGATATTAAATAAATGTAATGGAGTTGGATAAAGAATTTAAATAAATGTAATATCAAAATCACTACAATAACTTCACTTGGAGTTAAAATTTTAGGACACTGTGTGCTGTCTCGTTCAGAATCCCCGTGTGCTCGTGCTGAACGATTTTACACGGATGTTTTTACACGTAATCAATTATCCCAATGATTTAAGTCTGCATATTAATTTCATATCAAATTGAAGAGGGAAGTTTACCAAACATATAAAAATACAGTACAAACTGCAGAAAAGCCCCGTTTGAGGGTACTCTCCAGTATGCTGTCATATGGTTACGCGGGCGCACACACACACACACACACACACACACACACACACACACACACACACACACACACACACACACACACACACACACACACACACACACACACACACACACACACACACACACACACACACACACACACACACACCGCTGCTTCTTTCACCACACAGCAGAGCGTTGATTGTGATGTAACAACAATCATTTGTGCAAAAATGAAGAATGTAGGATTTACAATACTATCAGGAAATGATTAGAGACACTCCAGTTTATAGATATGTATAAATATATTAAATCATGATTGACCCAAATTCCAAAGTGTGATGAATCTGATTTAAAAACTTAGGTGCATTAGGCTTGGGGTTGGGTTAGCAGCAGCAACAAGTGTCATGTTGGCATGTGTTAAAGTGAGGTGCTTCATAATATTCGAGTTACTTGAGGCAGACTTGGATTAATGTTTTTTTCCTGGATTTAGCGTGCATGATACATAAACATTCTTCCCTTTAATTTCAATGAGCAAAAAGTAGTACCGATTTTTGCAGTTTGTGGTCAGTCAGAGCCTGTAGTGCAGACCTGGGCATTGTGCGGCCCGCGGGCCGCATCCGGCCCTTTGTACGTCCCTGTCCGGCCCGCGTGAGGCCAATTATAAATTACAAAATACATTTTAAAAAGCATCTATTTCGAGTGTGCAATACAACGGTGCTGCTTTTGTTTTGAAAAGCGTTATTTGTATTACTTCCGTGTGGACGTATGCTCGTGCGCGCAGCGGCAATCTCAAATTACAAAATAAATTTAAAAAAACATCTTTGTCATGCGTGCAATACAACTGTGCTGCTTTTATTTTGAAAAGTGTTATATGTGCGTATGTCCTGTGAGGGAAGGCGCACAGCGACAAGTGATGCCCGCTAAAAAGAGAAAAGTTGATGACGAATGGCGTGTTTTCAACAAGACAAGTAAAGGTAAAGCTGTGTGCTTATTTGTGGTACACACGTTGCTGTGTTTAAAGAATATAGTGTAACCACCTGCTGAAGTAGATGTTGTCTTCTTGAGTTGCGTAAATGAGTGAGGAGACGTGCGTGTGGAAGGAACGAGATATGTTGAGCTGTGTTAGTATAGCTTGCTCAATAAAAGTTTAAAAAGAGCGTCAGACTTGATGTGCACTTCTTCTGGACGCTACAATTGGTGGCAGAAGTAAAACTTTGCGCATACTGCACTGTTTGTGTGCTACGTCATCGGGAGGTACGTGCCACGTGAGGAGCTCGCCGCAAAGAGAGAGAGAGAGAGAGAGAGAGCGTTTACAGGTGCAGCCACGCTGCTTGCCACGGGGGGAATTCCGCCCTCAATGAAGACTCCCAGGTTTGATGGCAAGGCGAACTGGGAGGCATTTCATCCCACTTGTGACATCAATTGTAGCGTCCAGAAGAAGTGCACACCAAGTCTGATGCACTTTTTAAACTTTTATTGAGCAAGCTATACTAACACAGCTCAACTTATCTCGTTCTTTCCAAAAGGAAAACCAATCCTCACTCCTCATTTCCGCAACAGCAACGCTTCCTCCTTCTGCGCCAATCACCTTACAGGCGTGCTACGTTCACGTTTTCTTATCTGGTTAAATAAAGGTTTTACAACAAAGAGGATGCAGGATAAAATGACAGAAATTGAAATTTTTGTATTGTAATATACATCAGGAAGTGTTGTGTAAGAAAGTGTTAAAAATAAAACCATCAAAAGCCATCTGCTTTTGTATAAAGATAAGTTAGGTTAAATGAAAATATTATTATTATTATTATCTATCTTACGGTATATCAAAAATAATTTGAGCAAAATTTAATTGAAATATTGTCAGTGTGGCCCTCCAGCAGTGCTCGGGTTGCTCATGCGGCCCCCGGTAAAAATTAATTGCCCACCCCTGCTGTAGTGAGACAGCGTAAGCAGGGCATGATCTGCCCACGCAGCCAATCATCATCAGTGCATTTACAACAAGGTCATCATCCCTACCCCTTCTCTCTGCATGCAGCTGATGTGCGGCCAAAACCTGACCCCTTCTGCTTCATTCAACCAAACTTTAGTAATGAGCCACTTCACATTCTTAATAACAACAACGACGTTGCTACGATGGGAACAGTAATTCATTAGATTACTCCTTACTGAAAATAATAACAACATTACTAACGTTGTTATACTCTAACGCCGCTATTGCTATAACTGGCCAACAAGAGCTGGCACATTTCACTCCGATCACTGACAAAACAGTGGAAGAGTTCATCCATAGTCTCAGTCCATAAACATGCTGCCTTGATTTTTAAAATCTGTGCTGAGCTGTTTATTAGCTCAATTTGCTCATCTAGTTAAAAGCGGTAGAAAATGGACAGAAGGATAGTTAATATCTCACTTTACTTATAGAACTCTGACTGAAAGATTTCCAAAGGCCTTAATACGGCTGTCATTTTAAGGAAGAGTAGTCTTTTATCTGTAACTATCAAATCAAAACATTTTTGGGCAAAATCCTGTTTAAAGTTGTAAACCAGCATCTTAGCATACTTGCCAACCTTGAGACCTCCAATATCGGGAGGTGTGTGTGTGTGTGTGTGTGTGTGTGTGGGGGGGGGGTTAGGGGCGTGGTTAAGAGGAGAGTATATTTACAGCTAGAATTTACCAACTCAAGTATTTCACATATATATATATATATATATATATATATATATATATATATATATATATATATATATATATATATATATATATATATATATATATATATACTTGACTTTCAGTGAATTCTAGCTATATATATATATATATATATATATATATATATATATATATATATATATATATATATATATATATATATATATATATATTTATTTTATTATATATATAAATAAAATAAATACTTGAATTTTAGTGTTCATTTATTTACACATATACACACACACACACACACACAACACTCATCTACTCATTGTTGTACTTGAAAGTACAATGCTTTGTTAAGGGTTGAATTGTCCATCCTCTTTCTATTCTCTGTCACTATTTTTCTAACCATGCTGAACACCCTCTCTGATGATGCATTGCTGTGTGGCACGCACAAAAGTGCTTTCATCAAATGCACGAGAGTGTGGAATCTTCCATCTCTCCCTAGCATGGCCCAAAACCGGTCAATCCTTGCTTCCTGGGGAAGATCTTCCCTGGCAAGCAATTTGTACTCCAGTACTTGTACCCGGAGGCTGGTCAGGTCCAATCGCAGCTGCGGCAGACTTTTTTTGGGGGGGGGCGTGGCCTCCAGCTCCGGCTGAATACCGGGAGTTTGTCGGGAGAAAATCTCTGTCGGGAGGTTGTCGGGAGAGGCGCTGAATATCAGGATTCTCCCGCTAAAAACGGGAGGGTTGGCAAGTATGATCTTAGTGACTTTCTCCTCTAAAAATGTGTTTGATCATTTCCAATCAGGCTTTGGGCCCCACCCTCCACAGCACTGAAACAGCTCTGCTCAAGGTGGCAAATGATATCCACATGAAAACAGACGCAGGCAAAGTCTCAGTCTGAGTTCTGCTGGACCTGACCTTTGACACAGTTGACCGTACTATCTTATTACAGACTGTAGAAAACTGGGTGAGAATATCCGGTACTGTTCTTAAAGGGGAACTGCTCTTTTTGGGGAATTTCGTTCACAATGATTATGAGGGACAAGAATACAAAAGGGTTTTTTCTCCGCTTTCTAACATATAAAAAACATCTCGTTCTCGGTGGCTAGCAATGCAACTAATGGCCCCCCGCGACCCCGAAGGGAATAAGCGGTAGAAAATGGATGGATGTATGGAATTCTACCTCTAAATCACTTTAAAAATGCATTAAAAAATTGTCATTAGTACTTAATTTACGTTTCGTAGAATGTACAATAACCAAGCTGTAGCGACATTGTTATTACAAGAGCGAACTCTAAGGAACTATTTTTCTATTGTAGTAACACATTGGCGTGCTTCGATATTAGCCATAAAGGCTAACTACAGCAAGAGGTAAGATAGCTTCTACAACAACACGAAACATGTTTGAGTTTGTAATGCACAACACTGCGATACAACATCAATTTGTACTGACTGAAAAACACGAACAATCATATTTTAGTATCTGTAAAGTATTAGCCCACATTTAATCTTTTTTTGTACAAAGCTGAACGAGCCAGACAGCGTATGTACTGTAGTTGTACTAACACGCATGGCGTGCTGCGTGTATCATGATCGTTACTAAAATGATTCGCTCGATGGACAATTGTTCGTCTGGTCCAGCTGGCCGGGGATGTTTCCTGTTGATTTTGGGTAAGCAATCAATTTATGTAAAAATAGCTCGGCTCCAAGTTACATTTTTATAGCGTCAAAATCGCTTTTATCCCCATCTCCCGGCTTCCAAATTACTCCAACGTCTCACTCTTCTTTTGTGCTTGCCTTTATAAGCAGCTGTATATTTAGCTCCAAAAGTATAAGGTTTTAAATCCTCAACTGTCCAAAGATAGTCGTCTTTGTCGTCTTTTACTAAGTCTGCCATTGTTAGAAAACACTCTTGTGTTTGATTCTGGAAGTAGGAACACACATGTTGCCAGAAGTCAGACGTGCACTGCTATGGAAACAGAAGTCAATGCGCGGAAAAAAATCAGTCCCGTAAATGATTGAAATGATAAAAATACTGTAAATATTGAACATTTTACATATTGTTATAAAAGTGTCTGTTATTACATTATATATAGACTTGCAGTGTGTAAATAAAATGTTGCTGGAGGGTTTCAAAGTTGTTTTAGAGGGATTTGAAAGCTACAACAGAGACTACCATTAGCCACATTTTTCAAGAGTTTTTTATCATCTTTAATATTGTAAAAAAAAGATACATATATCTATATATGTTTTCTTGATTCTCACAAATGATTGTGAACGATAGGCAAAATTTTAAAAAAAAAGGGCAGTTCTCCTTTAACTGGTTCAAGTCCTATCTCGATCCCAGGTAGATGGTTGGAATTTGTGTGTCTCTGACCAAATGGCTATGACCTGAAGTAATTCTCCGAGGTCAAATCTGGGACCCCAATTGTTCAAATGATACATGCTGCCAATACGTCCATACATTTAGTCCGTCAATAGTCTCTCTCATCTCATCAGTCCATTAAAGCACCCAACCCTAACCCATAATACATCTTCAACAGTGTCTTGTTCCTTACTTTGACCATGACTCTAATGACTCTGAACACTTTCTGGACATTCCAACTGTGGAACATGTAACGCCTGGAGGATAATGCCTTCCTGCAAGCTTCAACTTTGATTGTTCTCAAATATTTGACACTTGATTTATTCTCAACATGTTTCTTTGCCTTCTATTTTATTATATTATTATTTTTTATTATATTATATGCCTATCATATATTTGACTTTCACATCTTTACCATTTCGTGTGTGCTGTATCCTCTAAAAGACTTTTCCAATGTTTGATGTCTTTTTGTCCATTTAGCATGAGAACAAGAAGCTTTCTAATAGATGTGCACACCTTGATATGAACTGTTTATCTACTTAGGCCACACCCTTGCTCATGCTTATGTGCAGAAATCATTCTAATTGAAATTGTACTAATTCATTTATCATGATTTTGCATATTTTTTAAGATTTGCAGGGGGTGTATTGTTCCTCTGTTGACAAAGATACTGTGTTTGTTGTTTAATTTAGATCGCGCTCGAGTGGCAGGAGGCCTTCCAGATGTGGTCACCATCCAGGAGGGCAAGGTAGTGGATAAACAATTCTTCGAATCGTTCCATTGTAGACTGTAGCTCGTGTTTTAATGTTAAATCCCTTCAGGCCCTCCAGCTCACCTGCAATATTTCGGGCGACCCTCTGCCGGAGGTGACCTGGCTAAAGAATGAGAAGGAGCTGACATCGGACGAGCACTGCATCCTCAAGTTAGAATCTGGCAAGTTTGCTAGCTTCACCATCACAGGTGTGAGCACATTGGACACGGGCAAGTACAGCATCCTGGTGAAGAACAAGTACGGAACGGAGAGCGCAGACTTTACCGTAAGTGTTTTCATCCCAGAAGAGGTGGGTGGCAAGAAAAAATAAGCCAGTGCTCAAAATGTGACTGAGAAAAAAAGGTTTTGTAGAAGTGTTTTGTGAAGAAAATTACTCTAAAGGTGCTGAACGACAAAATGAACACTAGAAACATAGAACCTCTTTCAAAGCAACAATCCTGAACACAGGCCAACCTGCTCCACCTCAGTCTTGCAGGTGACCCTTCATCTATTGAGCCTGATGCAAGTAGTCTGTAACACAAAAAGTCTCAAAGAATTCTTCTGCCTGAATCTTGATCACATTCTGCACCAAATTGTAACGCAACCTTATTTAATGCCCAGTTCACACCATGATTGTCATTATTGGTGAAACGTGGAGCTGTGGTGGTGAGCGCATCTGTCCTTGACATGAAGTGCGGCTGCCGTGGCAATCGTAGAAACATTTTGGACGGTTAAAACAATTTCCACAATAAACATGATCTACTAGATTTAAAAAAAAGGAAACGCTCCATCATGCCGCGTTGCGATGCAATCTGTTATGCATAATTTCATAACATATCTGACAAGCTGATACACTTCAATGCACTACCAACTGCCTCTCTACTGCTCTTCTGGCTCTTCTTTGTGGCTGGTCTAGTAGATAGTCCTCTTCTTGCTCTAGGACAGTGACGTAAGCATATGATTATCATTATTATTATTATTATTAAGCATAGAATAGCATGTTAAATGTGATGTTGTCTTCATCAAGAGCTCCTGCTATGGTGAATGTCCTCAACGAAATGAGCAAGGACAATACATCAGCCTCTTTTATATATCAGGTCTCCAATCGGCTTTGTTTCTAATAGCAACACAACGTAACTGATGTATGAGAACGTTCAATAGTGCATTAAATCTGCGCTCTAATCACATCTTAATACATCTGAACGGGCCATCCATCTTGTCATAATCGCCACCAAATCTTATTAGAACTTATCACACCGTCTACTTAGGTGAAATCTGACCACAAGTTACGAGCAGGCAATGGTGGTGATTGCATGACAGTGTGAATGGGGCATAAGAAGTGCCTGCACAGTTTCCACAACTTGGAACTAAATGTCAAATTCAAAAAGGCATTAAAATATTTTCAAATGTTCGGATGGTTAGAATATTTGACTTATGACATTGTTAGCTTGGTCTATTAAAATACATAGAAGCTTATCTTCATGTTTCTTCATTTTCTCCAAAGTATGACAACTTCGCTGCACACCACATTTTATGTTAGCGTTCCTTGAAATAGAGGAAAGCTCACTCTCTAGGATGCTGCATTCAAGAACATGAGTTCCTCACTTTCTAGGACATTTGGAATGTATAAGTTCCTCACTTTCTAGGACGATGCATTCAAGAACATAAGTTCCTCACCTTCTTGGACATTTAGAACATACATCCCTCACTTTCTAGGACATATAGAACATAAGTTCCTCAATTCCTATGAGAGAACATAAGTTGTTTTCAATGCTGACTTTTCCCTCATTATTCAGTATAAAAAAAACAGACTTCATGTCATACATGAACATATAGTGATCACTTTAGCGAGATGCATTTTTTACCAATAAATATCGAGTGAAAGCATTTGAAGAAGTCTGCCAATCTTAAATGAAAATGAAGTAAACATGATGTTCATGTGAACATCCCTTCACTGTGTCCCTGTCCAAAGTCAAGATGGCTTCCACCTTCACTATCACTCATCACACTTTGCTCATATTGTTTATGTTCATTTTTGGAATGCTTCCTACTTCCTGTAAAACTAATAAAAACAACTGCATAAAGACCCCAAACTGTGTTTTTTGTCACCCCTTCGCCTTGTCAACATTTACACTTTCTTCACCTCAATACTCATTTTTTGTGGACATCCCGAGGATCACACCACCAGCATGGACAGGACCCCACCTCCACCCTCGAACACCATAATCCAACCCTCATCAAAATATTTGTTCAATATTTTTTTTTTTTATTTGTGATGTCGCTGAGGAAAATAAATGTTCACATGGAAGGAATCATCTGAACAGCCACCTATAGCGATTGTCAATTTGTAATGTCACTTTGCTCCTCAGGAGGTGATGGTGAGCCCACACAAATTATAGGGGTAAGGTCAACTCGACTAGACACGCTATCCACCTATCATTATCGAATGGTTCCTGTGTGGAACAGTGGAACCAGGGAATGTTAGTTTGTTGATCAAAGTTCCGGTTGGCTTTATGGGACCATTGTGCATCGTAACAATCATTCTTATTCCCAAGCTAAAGACAACATAAAACTATTTAGAAGCTTCTCATAAATACAAAGCATAAAACAATTGTAATTACAATACAACGTTACAAACTTCACAACTTAAGTCAAAAGTTGTAGTAGATAACATACAGTAAATTTGTATTAACAAATATTACAAATACTTGCAGACATTCTAGGACCTTGACTCTGTATATATTAGAGCAGCACTTTCCTGAAGCCATCACATCACATAGAGTTTATGGCGGACATCAACGTTTTTAGCAGGATCGTCTTTAGGTTCACCTTTACTCTGTGGAGACTTGTGAGCTGAAAGTGGCTCTCTGAAGTTAATGTGTTTGTGGATATTTTTTTTAGAGCAACAACTAGAGAGAACAAAGTTATGATAATCCTAATCTTGGTTTGGTGGTGGTTAATGTGTGAGAAGAAGGAGAATGGTCGGTAGGACACAGTGTAGGCTTCCTTATACTTTAAACCAGGGTACCCAAACCTTTAGACTCGGGGCCCACATTGGGTTAAAAGAATTTGGTCGGGGGCCGAGCTATCTGGTTGTGTGTGTGATGCCCCTCTCTTGTCCCCACAATTTTCCCCCTATGTCGTCATTTTTCTTTTTCCTCTTTCTATCCCCTCAGCGTCAAACACTAATATATCCAAACATTTAATTAAGCCAAATACAAATAGGCAACAAGAGAATTATCACAAACTTCTCTTTTGTAAAGTAAATATGTACAGCAGAAATGAGCATTTCCATCAACAAAATGATTTGCTAGAGCATTTTTTCTTTTTTTTACTGTGGGCTGTAGTTTGGGGACCCCTGCTTTAAACCTTCAAAAACAACCATTTCTTCTCTAAGCTCTCATCACTTTTCCACAAACAATAACTTCTAAGACTCTAGATTCTTTTAAGGGGCTGACACAGTGCAGTGTCCAAGTCAGAGAACGTTCATCTTTTGCTGACATTCTTTTGCTCTGTTTTTTCTACATTTAAAACACTTCTTTATCTTCTACATAACATGTAATGGTGGTTTTCGGGTAAAAAGTATGCACAGATAATGTTCTACAGACCATCTTTAAGCCGCTCTCTGACCGTCTCTTTAGGATGAACCATTTTGTGGGCAGTTTTACGTGCCTCCACTCTGACTGCGTCTTCTCCCCGTCAGCAATGGTATAGTTTTTAGCGCTTTCCATATCAAATCTACTGACTAATATAACTTCAAACTATACCCTACTTTGTATTAGAAATGGCAACAGTACAGGATACATGTGCATGTACAAGTCTGTGATGTACCAGTCTGCCCTACAACAAGAGGATAGAGAAAAAGAAGGAACTTACTACATTGTTGGACTACAATAGTGGACTCGCGCAAACAAATCATCGGGTAAAACTTTACCATATGGAAATCTCCTGGCGTCGTTCGGAGGAAGTATGAAGGAAGGCAAGATTGTTTTAATGCCTCCATGGTTTGATTTAAAATTTCCGGGTCTTGTGCAGATCCCAAATACACAAAAACAGGTACCAATAGGTAAGAGAAGTTGGTTTTGTATAATAGGTCACCTTTAATAAAATAATAAAAAAACATTTAATCAGGGTAGTGTTAACATTCATGTTGTTAATTTTTTTCCAAAAGCAGGTTGCACATGCTGAACTAAAATCAATAAATAATGTTTGACCATAAACTTTAGTCTCTTCCAGATGCTTAAAAACAAAGTGCAACATGCATACAATTGCATCCTCAATACTACATTAATGTTTATAGGCAAATTTATCTTGGACTCCACTTCTGTTTTGAGCAGTGACACAATTTTTTAAAAACATTTTACATTTATCAAGGTCAAGGCTAGAGGGCGAAAGTTATTGTTGTCTTTAGCTCCAGGCTTTTTGGGCAGAGGTGTTAT
Source organism: Entelurus aequoreus (assembly GCF_033978785.1). Classification (NCBI taxonomy): domain Eukaryota; kingdom Metazoa; phylum Chordata; class Actinopteri; order Syngnathiformes; family Syngnathidae; genus Entelurus; species Entelurus aequoreus. Next base: position 38,704,258 of record NC_084745.1, read on the forward strand.
GACCTCTTCCACAGAGCTAGGACAGTGTGGGGGTCTGATGACGACTCGAATATAAAGACATTATGCTGGTGTCAGTTCCTTTGCACAGCTTTTGAACAGAAAAGCCAGCAATATATTTGGCCCAAAAGATTTATTAGTTTACACTGTACAAAAAAGGAGGCTGGCTGCTATGTGGATGCACCTCCAGCGAATCGGGGGTATCAGGCCATGGTAAGGACTACCTCACACATACAGTCTGTCCTTTGCCTGTAGTTCTCTGCTTTTTGTGTGTTTACTTGTTCGTAGCTCTTTGTTTTTCAACTGTGATTGTTTTTAAAGGGCTTTATAAATAAAGTTGGTATGGTATGATATGGTAAGAACAATTCCCTGAGTCAAATCTCAAATATGAATCTTTCTGTTATGGTTGGAGGAGGGAGTTGTGACGACACAGAACCACAAGGGGGCAATATTGCTCCGTGTATATATATATATATATATATTTTTTATATATATATATATATATATATATATATATATATATATATATATATATATATATATATATATATATATATATATATATATATATATATATATATATATATTTGGCTGGAAAATTTTTTAAAATATATATATATATATATATATATATATATATATATATATATATATATATATATATATATATATATAAATATACACAATATAATAAATAATGAACAATACATATAATTAAACAACAAGGAATGGTGTGTGACAAAATCCAAGAGTGTGTATGGTGTAATACTATGTGTAGGAATTAATTGCTGAGTGTTACCAGAAGTGATGAGTGAGAGGCGGAAGATCAGGAGGAAAAGGCAGAGCTCGGAGGTCCATGAGGCGGGCAGGAAGTCGGGGACTAAGCCGGGCGTCAACAGGTCCGTGTCCAAAGCAAGGGGTCGAGATCCAAGAGGCAGTCCGGGAAACAGGGGGGGGCAAGGAATGACGAGACACACAGCAACGTCAACGCGGGAATGTAGGTCTGCAGTAGAATCGACAGAGAGGACACGAGACAATCAAATATGACGGGGAAGAAAAACACAGAGAGAGAGAGGGAGAGAGCGAGCATAAAGCACGATGATCACTTACTGTACGCCAACAGAAGGTGATCTTCTGGCGAGGGATGGCAGGTTGTGCAGGCTTTTGAAGGCAGGTCTGATCATCAGCTCCAGGTGTGCAGATTGCCGGCGATTGATTGCAGCTGTTCGCTGCCACTGGTCTCTTGGAGCTGCGCTCGGTGCAGTGCACAGATGAATGTGCACTGACGCGCGCCCGGGCCGCGACAGTACCCCCCTCCTATGGACAGCTTCCAGATGTCCTATGACCCGAATGAAAAGAACAAAAGTCAAGGGAGGGTGGAGGGGTGAATTGGTGGTGGGTCGCAAGCCCACATGTCCCCGAATCCACCGGGGGGGAGTCTGGTGGCGTCGGCGCCGCTGCGGCCGGCGACCAAGGAACGGCCAAGAAGCCGTAGGGAAGGTGGATGTGAGTGGTGCAACAAGCGTCCATGCACTGGTCGCAGATGGCGCCACATGCTGGCACCTGATAGCTGCCTGTGCGGCCGGCCAGCCGGAGGTTGCGGGGGCGACGATGCCGGAAACGAGTAGGACGATGTCATCGGGGCCAGAAACGAGGAGGACGATGTCGTCGGGACCGGTGACGAGGAGGACGATGACGTCGGGGACGTGGAGGACGATGTCGTCTGAGACGTGGAGGACGATGTCGTCGGAGACGTGGAGGACGATGTCGTCGGGGCCGGAGAGTTGGAGGACAATGTCGTCGGGGCCGGAGACGTGGAGGACGATGTCGTCGGAGCCGTAGACGTGGAGGACGATGTCGTTGGGGCCGAGACGTGGACGACGATGTCGTTGGAGCAGGCTGAGGAGCTGGCCAAGGTGCTTAAGCCTGGGCCAGCCGTGGAGCGGAAGCGGGCGCTGGCCATGGTGCTGAAGCGGCCGCTGGCTGTGGTGCTGAAGCAGGCGCTGGCCGTGGTGCTGAAGCGGGCGCTGGTCCTGGTGCTGACACGGGGGCTAGTCTTGGAGCTGGTACTGGTTCGAGAACCAGTCCGGGTGCTGATACTGGTATGGGTACCAGTCTAGGAGCGGGTGCTGGCTTGGGAACCAGCCTAGGAGCGGGTGCTGGCTCGGGGGCCAGCCTAGGAGCGGGTGGTGGTGGTCTGGCTGGGGACTGCGGCTGGGTAAAACGGAAGACAGGTGGTAGTAGTCTGGCAGGGGGTAGCCTGGCTGGGCGCAGTTGTGCTACCACACCAGCACAGCCACCAGTACTATTCCCCCCCTCCGAAAGCGGATGCCAGACGCTTCCTGCTGACTGAGGAACAGTCACTAAGGGTGGGAGGTGAGTGGCCAGGCGGCGGGTAAATTCTTCCATCCCTACCGCACTGCTAAACAGTCCAAGATATTGATGAGGAGGTGGGCTAGAGAAATTCTCCAGGGCGGAGGTAAAAGAAAAAGACATCCTGAGAGGGGCAAAAAGTCACTGGGGGCGGGGCTAAAGTCACTGGGAGCGGTGCTAAAGAAAAAAAAAATTGCGCTGTCTGGTCCCGAATAAATTGGCCGGAACATACTGTTATGGTTGGAGGAATGAACAATATATATAATTAAACAACAAGGAATGGTGTGTGACAAAATCAAAGAGTCTGTATGGTGTAATACTATGTGTAGGAATTAATTGCTCAGTGTTACCAGAAGTGATGAGTGAGAGGCGGAAGATCAGGAGGAAAAGGCAGAGCACGGAGGTCCATGAGGCGGGCAGGAAGTCGGGGACTACACGGGGTGTCAGCAGGTCTGTGTCCAAAGCGAGGGGTCGAGATCCAAGAGGCAGTCCGGGAAACGGGGGGGGGCAAGGAATGACGAGACACACAGCAAAGTCAACGTGGGAACGGAGGTCTGCAGTATAATCTCTCTCTCTCTGTGAGAGAGAGAGAGAGAGAGAGAGAGAGAGCGAACAAGATTGCATAAAGCACGATGATCACTTGATGTACGCCAACAGAAGGTTACGTTCCGGCGAGGGATGGCAGGTTGTCTGATCAGCTCCAGGTGTGCAGATTAGCAGCGATTGATTGCAGTTGTTCGCTGCCGCCGGTCTCTCCGAGCTGCGCTCGGTGCAGCGCACAGATGAATGCGCACTGACGCGCGCCCGGACTGTGACACTTTCAGCTCATTTGATTTTTCGCCATTTATCCAGGGTGATCATTTGCTTTCTTGCTGGATTCATATTTGTTGCTGATTTAATTGATTTTTAGTATTTGAAGTTAAGGGGCTACGTTCCATTGTTTGTCAGTGTTATTTTCTTGTGTTTGTTAGTTGTTTCAGTTCTTTTTGAACTTGTATCAGACTTGGTCTGTCTTTTTTTACTAAGCTTGTCTTTTCCTATTAAAGCACTCTTTGATTTCTTTTTTTATATTCTGTTTTTAGGATAGATAAGAACATTCCTCTTGGCTAATAAATGATCAACATAGAATTTCGCATAGGCTGTCACAGTCTCTGTGGCCTCGTCAAGCTCTAGAGCACAGGTGTCAAACTCAAGGCTCAGGGGTCAGATGTTGCCCGCCACTTCATTTTATTTGGCCCTCGAAAGCCTGGAAATAATATGTATCAATAAAGTACTGTAACTTTTCTTACTAAATGTATTCTTTCTTTCTATTTTGGGAGAAAAAAATGATATGTGCTCCATGTAAGCGCAAATTATGCTAACTTAAATATTGTCTAATTATGCACAAATATATTATCAAACATTCAAACCCTTTTTTTAAATAGAAATAAATACTAATAATAATTATTTCAAAGCAAGTTATCCATCAAATTGTGCAATGTAAAAGTAACAATAGATTTCATGATAAAATTGTGAAATTTACTGTGGTTTTTACAGCATTTTTCTCTAAATTAAAAAACTGCATTTTTTTTTTTACTGTAATAAACTGTGGTGCCATTTTGGCATTTACAGTAATACACCAAAACATCTACAGTTGTTGATTTGCAGTATTAAAAAAACAAACAAACTGGCAGCTCAGTTGCCAAAATGTTACTCCAAAATTGCATTTTTTTTTAAAAATTACAGTAAAAAACTAATGTAAATTTTACAGTAATATTCTGGCAACTGAGTTGCCTTTATTTATTTTTTTACCATAAAGACTGTTTTTCTATTTAAAGTAATTTACACTAAATTTTGAGGTTAAATTATTGCAATTTCAATCAATCAATCAATCAATGTTTATTTATATAGCCCTAAATCACAAGTGTCTCAAAGGGCTGTACAAGCCACAACGACATCCTCGGTACAGAGCCCACATATTAATTAATTTACCATGTGTTTTTACATTTTAGTATTTAAAAAATCTACTAACAAAATTAAAAAATTGTGTAATAATAGTATTCACTGTTAAAAGCGGCCCTTTGGGGCCAAACATAACTGCGACATGGCCCTCAGTGAAAACGACTTTGACACCTCTGCTCTAGAGTGTGAAATATTGTCTGTACACAGGAAACACCCTTTAAGAGTCTCAATGGAATCATCATACCACACATTAACAGACTTATGTACAATATGCAAGATTTGAAGTTTGATTTGTTTGAGGGAATCAGTACTGTGTTACAGTCCGAGTTCAGGGGGCTTTGCCTTTGCAGAATATCAGCACCCCTGATATTGCCGTAACATTTGTCCAAAATTCTGGTTCCCATATTGTTCAAAACCTGATAAGACAGTCTCTGGCTTACAGTGGTTGAAATCGATCAGAAAGAGAATAGTCGCTTCCAGTGTGCGCTGTGTCTAGAACCAGGCTATGGACACAGCTGCTTTGCCTGCATTGCATTGAAAACAGTGCCTATAATGGTGTTTCCAAACTCCCTTGGCAGGTAACAGAGGCTCATTGATATGCAAAGTAGTTATATGTCTGGGGTGCATACTGTCTCTAATTGTATATTGTTACCCCATTTGTCCCTCACATCATATGTATGCACACGCCTCTTCCTTTCTTTTTCGCCGTACGTGTCAGAGCAGTCATTGCGTACCAGGGAAAACCCATCCATGTGCAGCAGAGCTTTTAGGACTCCTTGGTGGCACCATGTTTCCGTGGATACCATAAGGTTAGCTGTTTTGTTTCAGGTTAGCTCTTTTGTTTAGGAGTCAGGATGATAGATGGCAGCTGCGGTTCACTGGATCTCCAGTGAAGTTGCTCACGGACGCCTACCCGCCTTCTTTGACATAGGTGGAGTTAGTTTCAGGTTGGATGTTCAACAGACATTCAACATACAGCCAAGCCAACTGTTTGTTCCCGGCATTGCCACGGATGTCAGCCTTTTACTGTGTAGTTGCAGAGGCGAAACAGCAGGTAAAACAAAAATATGTTTATTTGACTAAATCAAGAACAAAAATAGTCAGCTGGAAGGCTGGAGACAACCGGGCAAATATAAAGTTGCCAAAAGTAACAAGGTTGAAAACTGGAAACAGTGGAATGCTGGCAGGTTTCACAGGCAGACGTGACAAAGTGAAAATAGCAACAAGACAAACATGAATCAGGTGTGGCCAATCGCCTCACCTCCAGCTGCAACCAGTTTTCCAACCAACAGAAGAGAGAGAGAGTGAAACAACAATTTCAAGAAGGAAAAGGCACACTTAAAAAAGGGGAAATGTAAAACATGACAAATGACTTATAGAGAATATTTGAATTGTCAATAGTGTTTTGCTTATGTGACCGACAACGCCCACTTTCATATTGTTTTTTTCATCATTGCTATAGTTGGCTCATATAGCTTTTTAGTCATATGACATAGAAACCCAAAACCACTTTCATATTATGTGTTTATTATTACTATACTTTGTTCATATGTTGTTTTTCCAGTTTGTCATTTAAATTGTTTTTTAGAAATTAGTGCATCTCTGGAGTACACACATCATTGTCCATGTTCCAACTATGAAGTTGTCTGAAGACAAAAAGCTTCGGTCAATTGTCAAACATCTATTAGCGTGATCGTGCTTGCCTGCTGTCAACAGACAACTCGGTCACAGTCAGAAGCACTTTCTGAGCGTATTGCGATGTACATTACACACACAACACTCAAGCTAACTATGTTTAAAAACAAAACAGAAGCAATAATAACACAAGCCAGGGTAGTAGCGCCACCAGAGGTACCAATGTCTTGGAAAATAGTTAGTTCATTTCCAAGCACTATATTAGTCTGATTTCTCAAATAATTCGGCTCAAAATAAGATTTCCTAAACACATGGAAACACATTAATCTGACCGTGTTTGGCTTTTGAAAAATTTAACTAACACAACTAAATTATGCGATTGGAAACCAGTTTTCTTGCACGTGGGCGTTACCAGTATGCCAATCTCCATGGAGGACCAACACGCCGCTCTTTATCACTTATCCATAAGCAAAGAACAAGCCGGTGGGTGGCTGGAGGTTCTGTTTACATCAACAAGCATACAGAGTAAATATATATAAACTGAAATAAGTCAATATTTTTAAACATAACATAAAAACCTATCCGTTTAATAAGTGTAGGGATGTTCTCAAAGAAGACACTAAATATGTGACATGACGCCCGCACAGAGAAGGAGAAGGAGAAAACTTCTAAACAGTTGCATTTTGTTAACACTAAAACTTGTTTGAAAACAAAACGGAATACGGAGTATATGTGTATGTTTTGTTAGTCAGGAGATAACAATAATTATAATAGCGGTGGATCACATGACTTCAAGACAGCATGGATATTCTTTATTCCGATCATCCATGGCAACATTGTTGTTCATACTTTATTTAGTGATGTAAAAATATTTTTTTTATTATTATTATTTTACAATGATTTACTGTGTAGTTACTATTAACAGTAAATAGTCAAAGCCGTTCACCAAAATAGCGACCTTTTGGAATGTCTGTGATCATAAGTGTCATTTTAGCACATTAAAACATTATCAACAACACCAAAGAGCAATGGAAACTTGTAGTTATCGGTTAGATCCGGACCTTAAAAGCTACTAGCTCTTCCATGTAGCATATAGCATTATTTTCTTCTATTTACATTCCCACATAGCTTAACATGCTGAAATGACCACAATCGCCCCCTAGTGCACGAGAGTTTGTTGGTAGAGCCAAACTAGACTGTGATGGAAGTGCAAAGAACAAACTGTATTGGCCATGATCCATAATGATTGTTTTGAACATTATTTTTCCTGTGTTTAGTGTTTTTTCCTGTCCTGTGCTTTTATTATGGTTCCACTTCCTGTTTTTGGTCTTTCTTTCTGTGATTTCACTACTGCTTATGAAGCCTGTTTTACTCTCCTATCCTAATCTGCCGGTGTCGCCTTTCTTGCAATGCTGGTTCATTGTTCCAGTGATGGTGTTGTGGTTTCTTGTGTTTTTGCCTTGCCTTACTTGGCCTTGCTTTGTCTTGTTTTTGTGTTGTCTGTCTTTTTGTAAATAATCCAGACGAGGCGTGTTGGCTGAGTTCTAAACGTTTACTCATAAAGCGTGCTCATCACAACATTCTAGCTCCCGGCATGGCCACATACACCACCACATCTCTGGCTACCGCGCATGCTCATAACTCCCGTTGCATGCTGGGTAGTGTAGTTCTTATATTACCTGGAACATAACATCACATCTTCCCCCCTATAAAGAAATAGTGTTTAACTCAACAAAGTGTTATTTTTTTTTTTTGTTTAGCATTGTAACCACATTTGCAATCATATAATTTTCTCTTTATAGACATCTCTTTCAACAAAGACACATAAACAGTTATGTCAACACTTTTTTTTTTTAAACTCTCAAGACCTCAGAATCCTTAACAAGTCTCAATCAGCCTCTTTGGTGGCTGAACATGTCTCTTCGGTCTAGAGTTAGACAGTCTCTCAACAGCAGGTGACGCGGACGCTGCTGTCAGTCCTTGGTCAGCAAGGTCAGGCTCCGTGTCAGCAAGTTCTGCAGGTCCAGCTGAGTCCTGTTGAGCCTTCTCCTGAGCTGCAATGTTGCCTTCAGTCAGCTGTAGTTGAAGATCCGTGCGGTTCCTTCTCAGAGTCGGTCCATTTTCCATCTGGATCCTATACGAACGTGGAGCAACTTCCTCTTCCACCTGTCCTTTTTGTCTCCAGGTGCCTGTAGAAATGTCTCTGAGACGCACGACGTCTCCTGGCCTCAGCATAGGCAGGTGTTTTGCCGTTCTATCATGCAGCTGTTTTTGCTTCGCTTTTTGTACTTCCTTAGTGTGTCTGATTTTGTGTGCGCCTTTGGGTGTCAGCAAATCCTCGTTGACTGGTAGGTTGGAGCGAATGCGCCTACCCATCAGCATTTGGGCGGGTGACAGTCCATTTTGTAGAGGTGCACTACGGTAGATCAGTAAACTTTTCTGAAAGTCATCTTTGTCCTGTGATTTTTTTAACAGGTTTTTTACTGTTTTTACAGAGCATTCTGCCAAGCCGTTGGACTTTGGATAAGTTGGACTTGATGTGGAGTGTTGAAACCCCCATTCCTTGGCAAAGGCAGCAAACTCACAGCTAGAAAACTGGGGACCATTGTCGGAAAACAGTTCGCATGGAACACCATGTCTGGCAAAAACAGTCTTTAAATAACTGACAACTGCTTTGCTCGTTGTTGACTGCAACGCTCCAATTTCCGGATAGTTTGAAAAGTAGTCTGTGACTACCACGTAGCTCCTTCCATCAAAGTCAAATAGATCCGTTCCTACTTTGTAGTAAGGTCTGTGGGGCACTGGATGAGTCATCAGTGGCTCCGCTTGTTGTTTTGGCCTGTAAGTTCGGCAAACTCCACATGACGCTGTTGTTTGGCTAATATCCTGATTGATCCTTGGCCAGAACATTACTTCTCTAGCCCTCCTTTTACACTTGACTTCACCGAGGTGGCCTTCGTGTATCTTTTCGAGCATCTGTTTGCGCAGTGAGTACGGAATAACAAATTTGCTCCCTTTTAGCACTATGTCATCCACCACTGTAAGCTCAGCTCTACAATTCCAGTAGTCTTGTATTTTCAAGGGGCAATCCTTTTTGTTGTCAGGCCATCCATTCTGTACTGTGCTCTTGAGTTCTTTCATAGTTTCATCAGCAATAGTCTCTTTCCGTATTTGTTCTGTTCTGTCTGCAGTCACCGGCAAAGATGTCACTACCATATCTACATATGCCTGTATCTCTGTGCTATTATCACTGTCTGCAAGTTCTCTCTTGTCCACTGCTCTAGACAATGTGTCGGCTGTGTACATATATTTTCCTTGTGTATATATCATGTGCACGTCATATTTTTGCAGTCGAATTAGCATGCGCTGTATTCGTACTGGACAATCATTCAACGGTTTGTTCATGATAGACACCAACGGTTTATGATCGGTTTCCACTTGAAACATCTGTCCATATACATATTGATGGAAACGCTCACATGCATACAAACTTGCTAACAGTTCTTTTTCAATTTGAGCATACCTGGTCTCTGCACTTGTCAGTGCTCTGGAAGCATAGGCGACAGGTAGCCACTGCTCTTCATGTTGCTGCAGTAGCACTGCTCCCAGGCCGTACTGCGATGCATCTGCCGAGATCCTGGTGCTCTTCTCGGGGTCATAAAACTTTAACACGGGCTCCTGTGTAAGAGTCTCTTTCAGTTTCAGAAAACATTGTTCTTGCTCGTGGGACCATATCCATTCATTCTTTTGTTCAAGAAGACTCCTGAGAGGTGCTGACTGTGTTGACAGTTGTGGGACAAACTTGGCAAGATAGGTGACCATCCCCAGGAAACGTCTGACCTCATCTTTGTTGGTTGGCCTTTCCATGTTGTTGATTGCTGAAGTTTTTCTCGGGTCTGGCTTCACGCCCTCTTCACTCACAACATCTCCCACAAAGGTAAGTGACTTCACTCCAAACTCACATTTTTCTTTGTTAAGTTTCAGGTTCACCTCCCTTGTCTTGTCTAGCACTTGTCTCAGTCTTTCGTCGTGTTCTTTTCGGGTTGAGCCCCACACTATGATATCATCCATCATTGTCTCAACTCCGGGTATGTGCTCAAAAATCATGTGAATGGTCTTATGATATACTTCAGGCGCTGACAAGATGCCGTATGGTAGACGAAGAAACCTGTACCTGCCCTCCGGGGTGTTAAATGTGCACAGTCTTGAACTCTCCTCGCCAAGCTTCATCTGCCAGAAACCTGATGAAGCATCTAATTTGCTGAACCATTTTGCTCCAGCAAATTGTGCCATGATCTCTTCCCTGGTTGGTAACTTGAAATGCTCTCTTCTGATTGCTTTATTTAGGTCTCTTGGATCCAAGCATATTCTTAGGGCACCTGTTTTCTTTTGCACAACAACCAGCGAGCTGACCCATTCAGTTGGCTCATCTATTCTTTTAATGACTCCCAACTTTTCCATTCGCGCTAGTTCATCTTTCAGTTTTTCACGCAGAGCAAATGGGACTTTCCTGCATGGGTGCACAACAGGAAACACATTTTTATCTACACATATTTTATGTAGTCCAGGTAGACATCCAAGTCCTTGAAAGCAGTCCTTATACTCTTCCATGAGTGTGTCCTGAGCATTTGTAGTTTCTTGAGATGTCACCACAAACACTCTTTTGACAAGATTGAGCTTGGTGCATGCACTGAGTCCCAGGATTGGTTGTACACTCATATCCACGATCAGTAGCTGTGCTCTCATTTGTCGACCCTTGTGTTTAAAAGTTGCAATACATCCGCCTTTAACAGGAACTCGTTCTCCAGTGTATCCACTTACTTTGGTTTTTACTGGATGGATTTTGCTCTTTACAGTCAGTGTTTTGTAATCTTCCAAAGATAGCAGGTTTACGTGAGCACCTGTATCTAACTTGAATGGTATTGTTGTCTGATTCACTGTAATTGGAACAATCCATTCTTCTTTTTCAATTGTGCATGCTTGCACCACATTGACAATAAACTCCTCCTTATCATCATCTTCTTCAACTGTGTGAACTTTCTTTCTTGAAGCTGCTTTGCAACACTTTGCATAGTGATTGCTCCTTCCACAGTTGTTACATGTTTTTCCATATGCAGGACAATATTTCGGCTTGTGGCTGCCTCCACATTTACCACATTTAAATTCCATGGATTTGTCTTTTTGATCCTTTTGTTTGGTACACATTTTATTTTTCCATTGTTCTTTATGTATGGCATGCACTGTTGTTTCACCTCTCCGTAGCTCTTTTGCTTGAGCTCTGGTGGTCTCAGCTGCTCTACACATACTGACACACTTATCTAACGTAAGCCCAGTTTCTCGAAGCAGTCTTTCTCTCAGTGCATTATCCATTGTACCACAAACAATTCTATCTCTCACTAATGAGTCTCTCAGAGTGTCAAATTCACATGTTTTGCTTAGCGTGTGAAGCTCTGCCATGTACTGATCAAAAGGTACTCCTTGCTTTTGGTCATGTGTGAAAAACTTATACCTCTCAAATGTCACGTTTTGACGAGGCACAAAGTATTCTTCAAACTTTGTCATTAGCTGTTCCAGAGTCAAATTAGCTTCATCCAGCTGAAAGCTATTATATATGTCCAAAGCATCTTCTCCAATAACATGCAAAAGAATGTGAGCTTTCAGCTTTTCATTATCAGCTCCTGCTCCGCTTGCTGCTAAATATATATTAAATCTTTGCTTAAAACGCTTCCAGTTATCGGCAAGATTAGCATTTAGTAGCATTGGGCTAGGTGGACTTAGCTTTTCCATGGCTGTACTTTGGGGTAGTTACCGGGACTCCACAGCTCTTTGTGTTGTTGGCTTTCCTCCAACTCGGGCACAAGATCCTCTTCTATTCGTTCAATCTGTCCCTTGTCCTCTGTGTCACTTTACCGCCACTCAAAGTCTTCACACACGCAGCAAACTCCTCAGGAATGTGGCGTCCTTCGCACGTTTTCACTCACGCGACCGGAGACATCTTCCTTCCGCTCGTCTTTCGTGGCTCCCTCGTGGCAAACATTCCGTCCGACGCTGCTCACGGCCACTTCTGACACCATGTGTTGTCTGTCTTTTTGTAAATAATCCAGACGAGGCGTGTTGGCTGAGTTCTAAACGTTTACTCATAAAGCGTGCTCATCACAACATTCTAGCTCCCGGCATGGCCACATACACCACCACATCTCTGGCTACCGCGCATGCTCATAACTCCCGTTGCATGCTGGGTAGTGTAGTTCTTATATTACCTGGAACATAACATCACAGTTTTTGCGATCGATAAACTACTACCTAAGAAAGGGACCCTCTGTTTGCAAAGTGCCTGCATTCTCTGCATCCTGCACCGTCAACAACAACTGTGCACATTGTATAATGATTTTAGCACTTCCTTCAGCAGGTTGAACTTCTTTAGCAAGACATTTATCACAATTATAATTGGCAATATCAATAACAATATCAACACAATATTTAAACTACAAACCCCGTTTCCATATGAGTTGGGAAATTGTGTTGGATGTAAATATAAACGGAATACAATGATTTGCAAATCATTTTCAACCCATATTCAGTTGAATATGCTACAAAGACAACATATTTGATGTTCAAACTGATAAACGTTTTTTTTTTGCAAATAATCATTAACTTTAGAATTTAGAAAGAAGTTGGGAAAGGTGGCAATAAATACTGATAAAGTTGAGGAATGCTCATCAAACACTTTTTTGGAACATCCCACAGGTGAACAGGCAAATTGGGAACAGGTGGGTGCCATGATTGGGTATAAAAGTAGATTCCATGAAATGCTCAGTCATTCACAAACAAGGATGGGGTGAGGGTCACCACTTTGTCAACAAATGTGTGAGCAAATTGTTGAACAGTTTAAGAAAAACCTTTCTAAACCAGCTATTGCAAGGAATTTAGGGATTTCACCATCTACGGTCTGTAATATCATCAAAGGGTTCAGAAAATCTGGAGAAATCACTGCATGTAAGCAGCTAAGCCTGTGACCTTCGATCCCTCAGGTCACTGCATCAACAAGCGACATCAGTGTGTAAAGGATATCACCAGATGGACTCAGGAACACTTCAGAAACCCACTGTCAGTAACTACAGTTGGTCGCTACATCTGTAAGTGCAGGTTAAAACTCTCCTATGCAAGGCGAAAACCGTTTATCAACAACACCCAGAAATACAGTCGGCTTCGCTGGGCCTGAGCTCATCTAAGATGGACTGATACAAAGTGGAAAAGTGTTCTGTGGTCTGATGAGTCCACATTTTAAATTGTTTTTGGAAACTGTGGACGTCGTGTCTTCCGGACCAAAGAGGAAAAGAACCATCCGGATTGTCATAGGCGCAAAGTTGAAAAGCCAGCATCTGTGATGGTATGGGGGTGTATTAGTGCCCAAGACATGGGTAACTTACACATCTGTGAAGGCACCATTAATGCTGAAAGGTACATACAGGTTTTGGAGCAACATATGTTGCCATCCAAGCAACGTTACCATGGACGCCCCTGCTTATTTCAGCAAGACAATGCCAAGCCACGTGTTACATCAACGTGGCTTCATAGTAAAAGAGTGCGGGTACTAGACTGGCCTGCCTGTAGTCCAGACCTGTCTCCCATTGAAAATGTGTGGTGCATTATGAAGCCTAAAATACCACAGACTGTTGAACAACTTAAGCTGTACATCAAGCAAGAATGGGAAAGAATTCCACCTGAGAAGCTTAAAAAATGTGTCTCCTCAGTTCCCAAACGTTTACTGAGTGTTGTTAAAAGGAAAGGCCATGTAACACAGTGGTGAACATGCCCTTTCCAAACTACTTAGGCATGTGTTGCAGCCATGAAATTCTAAGTTAATTATTATTTGCAAAAAAAAAAAAAAGTTTATGAGTTTGAACATCAAATATCTTGTCTTTGGCATTCAATTGAATATGGGTTGAAAAGGATTTTTAAATCATTGTATTCCGTTTATATTTACATCTAACACAATTTCCCAACTCATATGGAAACGGGGTTTGTATTTCATTATATTCTTTTTTTTTTTTTTTTTACTTTTTTCATTTATTTATTTATTTATTTCAGGCAATGACATAAAAAAGTACAAAGTTGACAACACATAATAATATAAATGAATATAGTGCAAAAGGTAATGTATAGTATGTAATGCATGGTTGTCCAGTTTTGCCTGAAAGGGAGTGGGAAGAAGATCATTTATTTAATCCCACCCCCAGTTCTCCATTCAGTGATTATTCACATGAGTTTCACTCTTACTTTGTTCAAGGATTATAATACAGATGTTGTATCATAGTGGCATTACCACAGGTAACAATAATTATTACACTGTAACAATAATTTGTATCAACAATGTAGGAATAATGAATATACCAACAATGGTAATAGACAACATAGCAATAATGGTTAGGAAACATTGAGCACATGTAAACACTTTGAGACAGAGTATAGCAGCAGGTAAATTTAAAGACCCTCATCTCTATATTTGAACCAGACCCCATGTTTGTATAATAGTTTAAATTGATTAATAGTTTGGCATTGCTTGTGTTGTAAGTCCAGTTTGTTCCATAGTTTTATTCCGCATACGACACACAAAAACGTTTACGAGTGGTTTGAGCTCTCGGCAATAAGAAATATCCAAAGCCTCTCAAGTTATGAGCCTGCACTTGTTTTATAAAAAAACGTTGTAGATTAGGCGGCAATAATTTGTTAAATGCTTTATATAAGATTATTAATGTATTATATTTAACAAGGTCATCAAATTTGAGCAACTTTGATTGCATAAACAGATTCTCACTAACTTCTTGTGTGGGGAAAACAATAGAAAGTTTTGTGCTGAAAAAGCTTATGCCAACTGTGCTTGACGTGTGTAAAAATCAATATGCATATCTGCCTAAGCACAGTACTACAACAGGGCAATGCACACCTGGCTTACCGAAACCGACTCCAAACCAACGATGGTGAGAGTACTGTTGGCAGATATGTCGAGAGCTTTTGATGTAATTGACCATGGGATCCTGATGCAAAATATACTGGATCTAGGACTGTGCCCATATCTGACAACCTGGCTACATAGTTACATCTCAGGAAGGAGACAGAGAGTGGTGGCAAATGGAGCTCACAGCCCCTGGATTGAAGTTACATCTGGGGTGCCACAAGGGGGTGTTGTCTCCCCATATGTCTTCCTCCTTTACATGGCCACCCGGGATGCTGTGTTTGAGGACACCCTTGATGTCGGTTATGCAGACGACATCGGGCTATCGAGAGCGATCCCCATATCCAGCATCATGTCAGACACAACGATGTGCCAGGAGGCACAAAGGCTGGACGAATGGGCAGCAAATAAAAAAATGATACTCAATGGGAAGAAGTCGGTAGAACTCCAGATATGTTTTGCCCGAAATCCATCACAACCTCCTGCACTGATGTCGGGGGGACAGGAAGTCCCTGTCGTGGAAACAACAAAGTACCTGGGTTACCACCTCGATCAAAACCTGACTGGAGATGTGGACATCGAGAAGGCAATAAAAACCGCCTCCAAGCGGTTGCACTACCTCACAGTCATGGCGAGACATGGACTACCTGCAGACGATCTTGTTACAATCTACACCACTCTCATCAGGCCGTGTCTGGAATATAGCTCAGTGCTCTTAGTGGGCTGCTCCAAAAAAAACAGGCAGAGCTAGAGCGAGTCCAGAAACGTGCCTGTAAAATCATTACGAGGAGAGCTGGAAACATCTCACAACCCCTACCATCACTCCAGACCAGGAGATAGGAGTCTGCAGTGAAGCTGGTCAGGGATATGCATGATGAGCAACACCCTCTGCATGACCTGCTACCTCCAACACGAGGCAGCCGCACTGCCAGGACATTGAGGAACCAACATAGGCTGGCTGAACCTGAGCCCAAAGCTAAGACAAAGAGACTTAAAAACTCTACCCTGCATACTGCAATTAAGCTGTATAATGACACTATCTAATTAAATAAGTAATACAGTCATATACCAGAATGCTAATAGTTTCCATGCTGCTGTTGCCCTGAAAATGTTTTGTTATATAAAATACTGTCTGTTCTTTTCATTTTTTTAATTTTTGTTTGTTTGATATTCATTGTAAAGTTCAGCTGTTTTTCAGTGGGGCCCTGGCTCCACTGCAAGCCTGAATTAATAAAGTCAAGTCAAGATTATGAATATGTTCTAAATAACCAACGTTGTGAATGATCCGCACTGCTCTTTTCTGTAGTATGTTCAGAGGATGAATTGTGTTGTGGTAAGTATTCCCCCATACATCAACACAGTATGTAAGGTATGGCAGTACCAAGGTGCAGTATAGAGTACGGAGTGCATTTTCATTGAGGTATAATTTTGCTTTGTTTATAATTGAGAGGCTTTTGGAGATTTTTGTTTTAATGTGTCTGACATGAGGTTTCCATGATAGTTTACTATCAATTATTACTCCCAAAAATGTATTCTCATTTACGATTTCAATTTGGTACCATCAATACTTATTTTCTGTTCAGACGTTATGTTGCGATTTCCAAACATCACTATCTTAGTTTTATTTATATTCAAAGATAATTTATTTGTGTCCATCCATTTTTTTTACTATGTTTAGTTCTGTGTTTACTGTATTTATGAGCTCATTATAGTTATCACTACTGTAGAATATATTTGTGTCGTCTGCAAATAGTATAAATTTCAGTACTTTGGATGTATTAAACATATCATTAATATATGCATTAAACAGTTTTGGCCCCAACACGGACCCTTAGGGGACACCACAAGCAATGCCAAGAGTATCAGATAAAAATTTACTCATTTTAACAAACTGTACCCTCCCTGTTAAATAACTTTTTAACCAGTCGCCAGCCAGCCCCCTAATTCCATATCTTCCCATTTTATCTAGTAGAATTGAATGATTAATTGTGGAATTATTTTATTACATACAATTGTTTGATCAAAACAAAGTCCACTTTACACAATACCTAAACAAAAGTAAAAACTACTATCCAGTATCGATCATATACTGATACTTTCCTTGGCAACGAGACCACCGAATTATGGATGGATCCGCCCTCCTGTCACATGTTGTGTACTGACTGTGACAAAGCTGACACAACAACAGTTCTCCTCAATTCTCTCTCTTTAGGCTAGAGATGGGCAATAAAATTCCACAATGACACCGGTGCCAACGTAGATGGAAGTAACTAGACCAGGGGTCGGCAACTCAAAACGTTGAAAGAGCCATATTGGACCAAAAATACAAAAAACTAATCTGTCTCGAGCCGCAAAAATCAAAAACGTATATAAGTGTTATAATGAAGGCAACACATGATGTAAGTGTCTATATTAGCTATATTAACCTACTATCAAAATGACTATGTGTCGCAGGCTGAAGCAAATCTTCGTTGACAGAAATGTTGAAATGTAATAGTTATTCTACACATTTTTACAACATTAGAAACTATTAGTAAATCAGAGGCTACTCAGAAGGTCAGATAACTCCTGGAAATTACTGGCTTTTAATGGCCAAAAGTATAGATCTGTGTGTCTAAGTTAAAGGAAACAGCATGCTGTCTTCTTTTAATAGATTTATTACAATCTTTGGCAAGCTAGGTAATGTTTGCTGTGGTCTGGAACAACATGGCACACAAACAACATGAAAAGCAACCAATATTACATACAGTTAATGTGTCGTGAGACATGCAAAACTAAATTATATACAAAGAGGATAAAAGTAAAGGATATTAAATGAGCTCAAATATACCTACAAATGAGGCATAATGATGCAATATGTACATACAGCTAGCCTAAATAGCATGTTAGCATTGATTAGCTTGCTGTCATGCACTGACCAAATATGCCTGATTAACACTCCAACAAGTCAATAACATCAACAAAGCTCACCTTTGTGAATTCACGCACAGCATGAAACTTTTGGTGGACAAAATGAGACAAAGTAGGAGTGGAAGATTTTACATGTAAACAAACTGTTGGCACAACAATTGGGAATTTTTGTGTCATGTTTGTCCTCAAACAAAAAACATCCTAAAGCAAAAAAAAATATTTTTTCCCCATCTTTTTCCATTTTCAATCCTGTTTTAAAAATGCTCATGGGAGCCACTAGGGCAGCACTAGAGAGCCGCATGTGGCTCGAGAGCCGCGGGTTGCTGACCGCTGAACTAGACCGAAAAAAAAAGCCATCAGTGCCTAATGTCGGTGTACACGGAAGTGTTCTCTAGCAATGCTACATTATCAATAACTATTGTTCATATTTGTTGTTTTATGTCTTGCTGACTAATACAACAATTGTTGCACGCCATTTTCGTACGTAAAGATTGGATGAGGGAAATGTCGTTAAATACCTTTCAAAATCTTCTTTCTGGGTTTTGGTGGTAAGTTTGATGTCACTGGTCCGTAGTAGAAGTAGAGGATGTGGGTTTTTTTTCAAATATTCTTATAAGATGTTTTTATTACGTGTCTGCTCTTAGCTGGAAGTGACCGAGGGAACGCCCGACTTGGGCGTGACATCCTACTGGACTGATGCAGCGGGTAACGTAGCGTTTGGTCCGAACGCTTCAAAGAAAATGAAAAGTACAGTCACAGCAACGAAAGTGCAGAAGACAAAAGGTAAGCAGGCTGACATTTAAACAAGATGTCAACGAGTAAACCGTAACAATGTTTAGTTCCAGTGGGAAAGATGGAGAAGAATCAAACACAGAAGCCAGGAGAAGAAGACGAAAACTTTATAGGCAAAGTTACATTGGAACCCAAAAGTGACCCTGATGACCACATAGCGACCTCTAAAGACACTACTTGAAGAAAATACAAAGCATTAATAGTATACACATACAATATCATTGAATAGCGTACACAGTGACTAATATTCTATTCATAACCATCAAATATATGTATTGTTTATCGGTGTGTTTCCAATGTTGTGCCTTTTTTCATCATATCCATGCCAAATAAAATGCTTGCAAAATTCAAATGAAATGTTCAGTCATTTAGTTCAGTCGCAAAAACAAAGCAAAGGATGAAAGTCTTCAGGTGCGGAAGTTGTCAGGCAAAGAGGAAGAAGAAGCAACATCATCATCAAGTCCAACATACAGCAATTCAATTCAAATTCTAATTCAGTGCAAAACTAATAAAAATCATTAAGAGTCATATTCTACCTGTGTTGCTTGAAGTTTTGTTTGTTTTTCTTATTTATATTTTCCCATCCAGACTGGGGACATGCCCACTCCAAGTCAAGGAGACACAAGCGTTGTCATTTGAATAATTTAATTGATGAGCAGTCCCGGCCCAAAGAGTCAGCCATGCCCGTCCTGGGCTGGAAGCTGTTTATTTGATTTGCATCTTTTTTTTTTTTTTTTTACATCGTAGCAGTTAAAATAAGATGATAAGTCAAGGAGACACAAGCATTGTCATGTGATTCATTTAATTAATGAGTAGTCCCGGCCCAAAGAATCAGCCGTGCCCGTCTTGGGCTGGAAGCTGTTTATTTAATTTTTAATTTTTTTTTAACATCGTACCAGGTCAAATAAGATGATAAATAATCAAAACAAAGGCACAGATATGTTAGTTGACGCATAAAAACGAGACGAAAATGTTGACCGAAACGAAATCCAATCATATTTAATTTAATCTTCTTGATGAGTGGACGACTAGTTCGGAATATGTCCAATCACAGCTCTTCAACGGCTTACATTGAAAGAGGGTTTGAGGTTAGTTATGAAGGACAGCCAATCAGGTGCTTTTCAACACGGGATGAGGAAGTCACCGCCAAAAACAAGATGTGTGTGTTATGGTAAATGGGTTATTCTTGTATGCCGCTTTTCTACCTTCAAAGCGCTTTGACACTATTTCCACATTCACACACTGATGGTGGGAGCTGCCATGCAAGGCCCTAACGACGACCCATCAGGAACAAGGGTGAAGTGTCTTGTTCAACGACAACGGACATGACGAGGTCAGTAGAAGGTGGGGATTGAACCAGGAACTGGCACGGCCACTCTCCCAACCGCACCACGCCGTTGGGAGAGTGTTGACATGTTCCACATCGTAATGTGTGCATAACTGGGAGCAAGTGAACACATTTTATTTTTACTGCTTTTCTGGCATCAGCAGGCACGTCATCGATCGTCATCACCAACTGTAAGTCAAATATTTTATTTGCTGCTTTCGCTGTTTGCCAAAAGCTGATTCCCGCCCCGTGAGCGAGCATCGCTCGATAACACTGCACTGCCGGGGCGCCATCTGTCCACAACTGATTACTACATGTAAGACAAACCCTTTAAAATTGTGGATCTTGTAACAGTGTGTGTTTAAAATAATTGAAGCCTTCATCGTGTCCAAAAAATAAAACAATTGGCCATTTCTATTTTGGTATTGTATAGGACTGTAGCTGATGCGATGATGTGCTAAAACCTCTTTCTTGTTTAAAAGCAACATACAATATTGACCGGTATTTCTGATTATCAGAAGGCAAAATACTTGGTGCCAAGTGCACACAAAGATACCCTTATGTTTGAACATGGTAGAAGAGGGGTCAGCGGGGCTGCAAAAACAGGAAATATAAGTCATATTCGGCCGCCATTTTATTTTTTTTTATTTTTTTAAGCTGTCCGCCATCTTGGTGTAGTCCATACATAATGATTTATTCCTACAGACAGAAAGGGGTATTTTTGTAGTTTTATGCTGTCCGCCATTTTAGTTGTAATTACAGTTATTATAATTATAGTTATACTGTTTTTAAGGCTTTAATCCACCCTTTTTTAATTAACTTTAATTGTACTTAAGGTAGTTAGTGCATTTATGCTACTATTTCACAGCATTTCAACTCAATTACAAAAGTTTCTGTCATGTCTGTGTGATCATGTTTTGTTTTAGTCATGTTCGGTTTTGTTTTTGGACTCCTTGTGCACTTTTGTTTGTGTTGTCACCATAGAAACCCATTAGTTTTCACCTGTCATGTCACGCAGCTGTTTTCACTGATCATGTCAGTATTTAAGCCTGTCTGTTTCTGTTGTTCGTCCTGGTGACATCTTCTATCATTTCATACCATGCTTCATCTATCCATCCATGCTACTGCTACCCACGAGATTAATGTTTATTATAGTTTATTCTTCATGCCATGCCAAGTAAGTTTTTGTTATTGTTCTTAGTTTTTTGCCTTTGTGCATGTCTTTTGTTTTCATAGTCAAGTTTTGTACTTCCGCCATTGTGCGCGCCTTTTGTTTATTCTTTTTTTGAGTGTTAATATTAAATCATGTATCTAAATTCACGTCTTGCCTGCGCCAACTTTCCGTTGCCTTCTGGAAAAACAAATCCCAAGGACCAAGTCCTGACAGTTTATTTCTATGCCATCCCAAACCCATATATTATCTTATTTTAGTTGTCTTCTACTACCAAGGGTGTTTTATAACGGATTTGAGTTATAATAGATATGTTTAACTTAATATAATTTAAATAAAAGTTTACTATTTTTTCTTATTCTAAAAGTATAAAGTTGTATAATTTTATCTTAAATAAAAGTGAACTATTTTCCTTTCAAAATAATTTTGTATTTAGGCTGTTTTATCTTAAATCAAATGTAACTGTTGCATTCGTATTAAAAATAGTATACTGTCTACTTGTTATCTTAAATAAAAGTTTACTATGTATCATATAAAAGTTTCTTAACTTTTATATTTCTTAAAAAGTATATGGTATAAAGGTTGTTGTCTTAAAAGTTTATGAGCTATTTTTCTATTTTAAAATAATATTTCAGTTTACTCATGTCTAAAATAAAAGTTTGAAACAATTGTTCTTATTTTGAAATTAGAATTATGTATACTTTTGTCTTCAATAAAAGTTTGTCAACTTGAATTCTGTAAGACTAATGTAACAACTTAAACATCATGTCTATTTTTTGGTCAAAAATGTTTTTTTATTTTTTATTTTTTTTAAAAAGGTACACTATTAGCTAAACGACTAATGAAACAATCCACGCTCTGTATCTGTCAGCTACTTGCTGTAAGTGTTGTGGCCTCAAAAATAAGAATCCAAATGCAGATCTGTAAAAAATCTAATTAATTGCAAAAAAATCACTGGACAAAATAAATCAATTGTAACGAAAGATCAGCTCCAGGAAAACCGGGTCAGAGGTCTGTCCTCCACCTGAGGAAATACAAAAGACAGGATTACAAAAGGTTCAGGGCAAAAGACCGAGTAAGTGAGCTCAGGGCTAGATTCTACCGCAGGCACCGGCTGAGTGGAGATCCAGGGTTTAAGTCTGGTGGTTGATTAGCAACAGGTGGGCTCGGATGACTACCAGCAACCTGGAACTAATGACAGGGTAGGAGACTTACAGACACAAGAGGGGAGGGGAGTAGGATAACAAGAGGAAAAAAAGCAGGAGAACTGCCCTCATGACAGTAAGACTAATGAAACAATTTAAACATGTTTAAACTATTAGCTATGAAACTAATGAAACAATTTAAACATTATTCGTATTTGTCTACTGTTAGCCATTAACTTTAACGACATCCAGTCACAGAACATGCAAAAATATAAATACATACTTAAATTTGATTCGTGTATTTTGCTCAAAGTTGAATCATAGTGTCGGCTCTTCGCTGCTCCTCAACTGTCTGGGGCCCATCAGGAAAACCCACAGCACTAGAACACCCCCCACTTCTCTCTGTCCCTCCCACCTATCCCCACAGACACACACAGTCACACTTTCACGTACTGTATTTTCTGTATTTTTATCAAGTCAGTCCCATTTTTTAATCCATGGTAGAGACAGGTATTGTTTTTAAAGCCTTTGTTAGAGGTAGCTTTAACCACTTTGTATTACCAAAGGTTGTTTTGTAACAGTTTCAGTAACAGAGAGTAAAAATACCCTATTTTAGGCATTGCTTCAAAGACATTTGTCACCGGAAGGAGTTGAGGGCCAAATGGTGATGCTCTCCAAAAAGTTTAATGGCTCTTTACTACTTTGCTTTATTTTCCTGGATACATGATGACTTAACTTGATGTTGTGTTTAATTATATCAAAACACCAGTAATGTCTAAGCCACATAGTTCTTTAAATAATAATTAACACATTATTTTTAATTGTCTGTCATTACACTGTAGGAATATTGGTAGTTTTCCTCTATTTCTATATATTCTTTACATGTTTAATATACATATGGTGAATTCAAGATGCATTCGAAGTGTATTCTGGATAGATTTCAGGGTGTATATCGGCTGTTTCTGCTTTAATAAAGGTTTATGAGCTATTTTTCTATTTTAAAGGAATACTTCTGTTTACTTGTGTCTTAAATAAAAGTTAATGGAACAATTGTTCTATTTTAAAATTATAATTATGTATACTTTTGTCTTAAATAAAAGTTTCTAAACTATTTTTCCTATTTTAATAGCATTATATTGCAGTTTAGTTCTTTTTTACTTGAATTGTATTCGTTTGATTTAAATTTCATATTCCGTCTATTTATTTAAGTCTATTTTCTGCTTGATCTACTATTTATTTTATGGTGCCTTTTTTTTTTTTTTTTGCTGCAGCTGTTACATATACTATAATACTGTACATCAGGGGTGTCCAGCTCATTTTAGCTCAGGGGCCACATGGAGGGAAATCTGCGCACACGCAGGCCGGACTATTAAAATCATGGCATTAAAACTAAAAAAATATAAACAACTTCAGATTGTTTTCTTTGTCTTACTTTGGCCAAAAATAGAACAAACACATTCTGAAAATATACAATAAAAGTATAGAAAAAAATACCCGGCAGCGCTAAAGTTTACTACGGCCCACCAGCGTCCAAAATCTGGCCTGCGAGAAGTCTCAAGTTTTTTCTTTTTATTTGTCATTTCTAATCTATTTTTTACCGCTTGTTACTCTCGGGGTCTCCTATAGTCGCCCAGGCAAATCATATTGTCTAAAAATGCATTTTCCCATCGATAACGTGACATCATCGCGCTCGCGCTGCAGTGTCGGGTGAGCGTGCGGCAAGTGCGCACTCTTTTAGTCAATTAGTGCATGAAGAATGTATATATGTATATACATACATATATACGCACACACGGGAGGAGCTGGACGAAGTGGCTGGGGAGAGGGAAGTCTGGGCTTCCCTGCTTAAGCTGCTGCCCCCGCGACCCGACCTCGGATAAGTGGAAGAAGATGGATGGATGGATGGACATACACACACACACAGCCCGGCCCCTGGCCAAATACGGCCCCTGAGTCAAAAAGTTTGGGGACCCCTGTTTTAAACAATTAGACATTGTTTTGGATAGCATATGTCATACATACAGTTATGTATGTCTAAAATACTGTATATTAGTGATGTATGTATGTTTGGTTTTACCACTTATGGAAAAAAGATGTAATGCCAATCCTTCAAGTAAAGACAGTATTTAAGTTAAAATGCTTCATTTGAAAGTGATTACCAATTTTTATGTTTTAGAAAGACTTAGATTTTAAACAATTAAACATTGTTTTGGATAGCATACCATAGTTATGTCTGTCTATTATATATTACTGAGGTATGTGTGTTTTTTACCCTTATGAAGAATAGATGTAAGGCCAAAGTCTAGCAGTCGCATTTTGTACCAACTGTAATCTTTTAATGCTAGACATAGGGAGACCGAAAATAATACGTTACAGTAATCGAGACGAGACATAACGAACTCATGAATAATGATCTCAGCATTGGTGGTGGACAAAATGGGACGAATTTTAGCGATATTACGGAGATGAAAGAAGGTTGTTTTGGTAACACTCTTAATGTGTGACTCAAATGAGAGTTGAGTCGAAAATAATACCGAGATTCTATACCGAGTCGCTTTGTGTAATTCAATACTTGGTGGTGAGTCGGATTGGGTGACTGGCGATGATAACTACTGTTAAGAAAGAAAAGATGTGTTGTAACATGAAGAGATGATGCATATAAAAAAGTGCTGTCCTGTTCTGACTTGGGGTTGTTGGCATGAGTGCATTATGTAGAGACAGGAGACAACATGTGGGTATAAATCTAATTTATTAAGTACAAATACAAACTTGTGCAGCTTGGAAGTGCACAAAAGACCAACACCTTTTAAGGTAGAAACAGACAATGATGACTGTGTCTGTGGATGACTGTGTTTTGTTCAGAAGAAAACACACAAAAGCTAATATAAATAATTATACAATAAATGAACAAATTAAGAGATCGTTTGGCAAAAACAGACTATCTTAGAATCTCAGTAAAACTAAAATAATGCTATTCGGTAACAGTAGAAAAGAAAGTCAAACAAATTCAAATAGACGGAGTACAAATTTAGAGGCTAAAAGAAATCACATGTTTGGATGTAATAATAGATGATAAAATGAACTGGAAATCTAATACAAATTTCAATAATAAATACAGCAAAATATGTTCTGGACCAAAGATCACTCCATATTCTCGACTGCTCGCTAGTGTTACCATATCTGAGTTACTGTGTAGAAAAATTGGAAACAAACTACAAAAGTACACTTCATTTGTTAACCATCTTACAAAAAAGTTCAGTTAGAATAATAACGGGCGTGCTAGGCAGGGGCTCTGTGGAAATGTGACCTTTTTTTTGTTTTATTAACATTTTTGTTAACTCCAGCCATCAACTTTACAATATTTTTAATAACCTGTTGTGTGCAGCCCCTTTTTTTTGTCATTGCGCCTCTAAATTTCCTCGATGACAAGCCAGGCAGCTCCAAGCCTTGTGCATCTCCGGATCCAGACATCATGGAGGAATCGGTCGTCAACTTAGTCCTCTTTAGGAGCTTAAGTCGGAAGATGGATGGATTGCGAGCCGACATCATTGACAATCTTAAAGCCGTTGCCAGAGGAGAGATAGCGGCTGTTATGGAACCATTCGTGAGCGTTTTCTCGTCCCATAGCAAAGCCATCTAGCCTGGAGCTCGCCGCTAATGCTAATGCTAACAAGCTAACCGACCTCCGTACTAGCCTCAACAAGCTAACTGCCACCGTGGATCTCCTTTCTAAAAAATGCGATGATCGGAAAGCCGCTTGAGGTGGAATAATATCAGAGTGGTGGGCCTTCCTCAGGGGCTGTTAGGGCCCCCGTCTGGGTTAGTGGCTCAGTTCTTGCAGAATGTGCCTAAACTCCACAACAAGCTTGTGGTGGATCGTGCTCATCAATTGAATTTCAATATTTTTGATTCAATAAATAATGGGTTTGTACATTCTCTATATCCAACATTGTTTTATTCTGATTGATCTTTTTTGTAACACTGTTAGTGAATGAAGCACACATTTGTAGTTCTTGCTCCATATTTCTACACAATGACTTAGACACAGTAACACTAGCGAGCAGTAGAGAATATGGAGGGATTTTTGGTCCCCAACATATTTTGCTTTATTCATTATTGATGTGTTTCTTTATGTTGTATTTTTTTTTTACATGAGGTTTCCGTTTCATTTTATCATATATTACTATAGCCAATAATGTGTTTTCTTTTACCATTTCAATATCTACTCCGGCTATTTGTATTTGAGTTTGACTTTTACTGTTACCGAATAGCATTATTTGAGTTTTACAGAGATTCAAAGAAAATCTGTTTTTGTCAAACCATCTTTTTAATTATTTCATTTCTTCTGTTATTATTTCTATTAGCTTATATGTGTTCTCTCCTGATCAAAACGCAGTTGTGTAATCTGTAAATAATACTGGATGTTTACAAAGAAAGGCTCTCTCTACAGGCAGGACTGGATGTTCTTACGTAAGATCGCACCACTGAACAAATGCTCCGCTCAAGATCCCACACTCTTAAAATGAATGTGTTGGAAATCAACACATGTTTTGTCTAATGATGATTTCAACAAATGTTGTGTTAAGTCACAGGATTTTCCTGAGGGGAAAGTTACACAGACATTCTACACAACATTGTGTCATGAGCTCTGACCAATCAGCTCGGTTGCCATAGAGTTTGAAAAAAAAAAGTCCCGCCATTTTGTTGATATACGTGGCTCTGCGACTGTATCCGTCCACATTTCTTAATGAAGGTAAGCATATTCCAGTCTACTTGCACATTGTTGTATCTTAAAGAGTGTAATAGTGGTAGTTTTGCCGGGAATTTGTGACTGTAACCTACTGACAAGATGTAAAGTTTTGCACGTGCAAATGAACTGCTGACAAACAGCTAGCCATATTGTTAACTATACTAAACCTCGATTATTATTACTTTTTAGGGCTCTTTCAAATAGTAGTCTGGTTATGCTGTGTGTACATAATGATGATTAAAGGCCTACTGAAATGATTTTTTTTTATTTAAACAGGGATAGCAGATCTATTCTATGTGTCATACTTGATCATTTCGCGATATTGCCATATTTTTGCTGAAAGGATTTAGTATAGAACAACGACGATAAAGATCGCAACTTTTGGTATCTGATAAAAAAAAGGCTTGCCCCTACCGGAAGTAGCGTGACGTTGTCAGTTGAACATATACGCAAAGTTCCCTATTGTTTACAATGATGGCCGCATGAAGTGAGAGAGATTCGGACCGAGAAAGCGACAATTTCCCCATTAATTTGAGCGAGGATGAAATATTTGTGGATGAGTAAAGTGCAAGTGAAGGACTAGTGGGGAGTTGAAGCTATTCAGATAGGGAAGATGCTGTGAGAGCCGGGGGTGACCTGATATTCAGCTGGGAATGACTACAACAGTAAATAAACACAAGACATATATATACTCTATTAGCCACAACACAACCAGGCTTATATTTAATATGCCACAAATTAATCATGCATAAAAACACCTGCGTGTTTGTTATGCTAGCTCCTAGCTCCTCTGCTAGCTCCTAGCTCCATAGAACACGCCAATACAATTCAAACACCTGATCAACACACACAATCACTCAGCCCAAAAGACAGTTCACCTAACCCAATGTTCATAAAGCTTATATATTTTTTTAAAGTTACGTACGTGACGCGCACATACGGTCAAGCTATCAAATGTTTAGCAGCCAAGGCTGCATACTCACGGTACCTGATATTCAGCTGGGAATGACTAAAACAGTAAATAAACACAAGACATATATTTACTCTATTAGCCACAACACAACCAGGCTTATATTTAATATGCCACAAATTAATCCTGCATAAAAACACCTACGTCTTTGTTATGCTAACTCCTAGCTCCTATGCTAGCTCCTAGCTCCATAGAACACGCCAATACAATTCAAACACCTGATCAACACACACAATCACTCAGCCCAAAAGAAAAAAAAGTTGCGCACATACGGTCAAGCGATCAAATGTTTAGAAGCCAAAGCTGCATACTCACGGTAGCACGCCTGCGTCTTTGTCATCCAAATCAAAGTAATCCTGGTAAGAGTCTGTGTTGTCCCAGTTCTCTGCAGGCGTCTGTGTATCGAAGTCAAAAGTCCTCCTGGTTAGAGTCTCTGTTATCCGAGTTCTTCCATCTTGACTGCATCTTTCGGGAATGTAAACAAAGACGCGCCGGCTGTGTACTGTTGTTGCTGACTTCGTTCGAAAAATACGTCCATTTCGCACCGACAACTTTCTTTGCTTGCTCAGCTTCTTTCTCCATAATGCAATGAACATAATTGCAACAGATTCACGAACACAGATGTCCAGAATACTGTGGAATTATGAAATGAAAACAGAGCTTTTTTGTATTGTATTCAATGGGGAAGGCATACCTCTGTTCCCCGGGCTATGTCACGCGCATACGTCATCCTCAGAGGCGTTTCGAACCGGAAGTTTAGCGGCAAATTTAAAATGTCACTTTATAAGTTAACCCGGCCGTATTGGCATGTGTTATAATGTTAAGATTTCATCATTGATATATAAACTATCAGACTGCGTGGTCGGTAGTAGTGGGTTTCAGTAGGCCTTTAAGATAAGGGGCACAAAGCTGTTCTGGGCTAGCAGACAACAGGTGGGGAGGAGGGAGGGGAAGAGGGGGGTAGAACAGAACGTCTCTGGGGGGTGGGAGCGAGGGACAGATGGAAGAAGACAGCACTTCCGTGGGTTTTGGGGGAAATCGATCTTAACTGCGCTAGTGAACGCTTCTGTACTGGATTGGTCTCACGTTTGTTTTCAAAGCTTTGAAAATAAATCACAAAATACCCATTCCGTCTGGTGGTCAAAATTGAGCTCAGCTTATGTGTCATAAAAATAACTTGGGAGTGACCAGAAACTTAAATTCCCTGGAGGAACATCTGGTCGGACGCAACAGTAGCCAATAAGAGCCAAGGGGCAGGGTGGTGTGTGTGTGTGTGTGTGTGTGTGTGTGTGTGTGTGTGTGTGTGTGTGTGTGTGTGTGTGTGTGTGTGTGTGTGTGTGTGTGTGTGTGTGTGTGTGTGTGTGTGTGTGTGTGTTGTGTGTGTGTGTGTGTGAGTGTGTGTGTATGTGTATGTGTGTGTGTGTGTGTGGGTGATTTGGTAGAAGTAGTAGACAGTCGCCATGCCCCTTGGCTCTCATTGGGTACCTCTGCCCCTTGACTGTAGCTGTTGCCTCTCATTGGTTGGCATTGTTGTAGCCAGGGTGGCACCCACACGCCAGAGTTTGAACCCTGAGTGGGAATGACGGGCCAAATAATGACCATCTCAGGATACCCCTCCCTTAACCAGTTCTCTGTGATAACTTGCTTGAAATGAACTTCGACAGTATTGCATACCCACTGAGGGGGGGGGGCTGGTTTTCTGCCTCAGCAGAATTGATGTTACAATGATCCTGCTTCGGCGATATGTTATATGTGACAATGTAAAAGTCGAGAGTCCCATTAGGGCACAATAACCAATACTAACCCATAGGAAATTTTACTCTAAAACCTAAATCTGTCAAAAGACAAACTTGGATTAGAACCAACATGGTGCTTTACACGCCTTGCTTTATTTGCAAAATGTCTTTCCAACAGTATATCCAAGGTTAACAAAAACAACTTTAACTGCATACTAAGCTATAAACAAATCTAAGGCTCAAGTGTAGAAGTGGTCAAAAACTGTTTTCACCGCCAGTCTCTCAACCCAACATTTTTTTGTCCAATCAATTTCACCTGTGTGCCCCTATATGCTCTCCTCACAGGTGCTGTAAATGACACAGAATGTAAATGACGCTTTCTAATTCAATAAATTAACTTGAAATATATCAAAACATATTTTCATGACAATTCAAAAAATAAATAATTTAACTTAATATATGCAGGGTCACCCTTGGGCAAGGTGTAGCACCCGAATGCCCCCCCGCCCCCCATCAGGGTTACGATACCCCCCCATGAAAGAAACGAAGAGAAGATGCGTTATCCGGCCCGGAGGAAGCCCGGGGCCCTCCTCCAGAGCTAGGCCCGGAGGCAGGGCCCGGAGGCAGGACTCGTCAGCGAGCGCCTGGTGGCCGGGCTAACCACGGAGCCCGGCCGGGCACAGCCCGAAGAAGCTACGTGGACACACCATCCTCTCCGCCACGTGGACCCACCACCCGCGGTCGGAACCAGTGGGGTCGGGTGCGCTGCCAAGTGGATGGCAGTGAAAGTGAAGGCTCCAGACAGACCAATTTGGGGCAGCAGAGGCTGACTTTCGGGACGTGGAACATCTCTACGCTGGTGGGGAAGGAGCCTGAGCTTGTGCGAGAGGTGGAGCGCTACCGGTTGGATCTGGTGGGGCTTATGCATGCAAGGGCTTTGAAACCACACTCCTGGACAAGGGATGGACCTTGTTCACTTCTGGAGTTGCTCAGGGTGTGAGGGCCCAGGCGGGTGTGGGGATACTCACGAGTCCCCAGCTGAGTGCCTGTACGTTGGAGTTCGCCCCAGTGGACAAGAGAGTCGCCTCCCTTCGCCTTAGGGTTGGAGGGGGGAAAACTCTGACTGTTGTTTGTGCGTACGCACCAAACAAGAGTTCAGACTATTCGGCCTTCTTGGATACCTTGTATGGGGTCCTGTATGGGGCGCCGGCAGGGGATTCCATAGTCTTGCTGGGGGACTTCAACGCGCATGTGGGCAATGACAGTGATACTTGGACTGGCGTGATTGGGAGGAACGGTCTCCCTGATCTGAACCTGAGTGGTGGATTGTTATTGGACTTCTGTGCTAGTCACAGACTTGAGATAATAAACACCATGTTCAAGCATAAGGATGCTCATAGGTGTACCTGGTACCAGAGCCACCTAGGCCAAAGATCAATGATCGATTTTGTAATCGTATCAGCTGATCTGAGGCCGTATGTTTTGGACACTCTGGTGAAGAGAGGAGCTGAACTGTCAACTGATCACCATCTGGTGGTGAGTTGGGTCAGATGGCGGGGGATAACCTCTGGACAGACCTGGCAAACTCAAGCGTGTAGTACGGGTGAACTGGGAACGTTTGGAGGAGTCCTCTGTCCGGAAGGACTTCAACTCCCACCTCCGGCGGGACTTCTCTGCCATCCCTGTGGAGGTTGGGGCCATTGAACAGGAATGGGCAATGTTCAAAGCCTCTATTGCTATATCTGCAGCTGCGAGCTGTGGCCAGAATTGTCTTAGGTGCCTCAAGGGGCGGTAACCCTCAAACACCCTGGTGGACAGCAGTGGTCAGGGAAGCTGTCCGACTGAAGAAGGAGTCCTACCGGGGTATGTTATCCCAGGGGACTCCGGAGGCAGTTGCAAGGTACCGACAGGCCCGAAGGGCAGCGGCCGTGGCTGTGGACGAGGCTAAGCAGAGGGTGTGGGAGAAGTTCGGGGAATCCATGGAGAAGGACTATCGGGCGGCACCAAAGCTGTTCTGGAAGACCATACGGCACCTCAGGAGGGGGAAGCAGGGAACCATCCAAGCTGTGTACGACAAGGATGGGACTCTGCTGACTTCAAGTGAGGAAGTCGTAGGGCGTTGGAAAGAGCACGTTGAGGAACTCCTGAACCCAACTACATCAGACACACCCTCCCTGACAGGAGCAGAGCCTGAGGAAGATGGGGGATCGACGTCGATCTCTCGAAGTGAAGTCACTGAGGTAATAAAACAACTCCACAGTGGTAAAGCTCCGGGGGTTGACGAGATCCGTCCAGAAATGCTGAAGGCTCTGGGTGTTGAGGGGCTGTCTTGGTTGATACGCCTTTTCAATATTGCGTGGAAGTCTGGGACAGATTCGAGAGAGTGGCAGACTGGAGTGGTGGTTCCCCTTTTCAAAAAGGGGGACCAGAGGGTGTGTGCTAATTACAGGGGTATCACACTACTCAGCCTCCCTGGGAAAGTTTACGCTAAGGTACTGGAAAGGAGGGTCCGGCCGATAGTCGAACCTCAGATTCAAGAGGAGCAATGTGGATTCCGTCCTGGTCATGGAACCACTGACCAGCTTTTTACTCTTGCGGGAATCCTGGAGAAGGCCTGGGGGTATGCCTATCCAGTCTACATGTGCTTTGTGGATTTGGAGAAGACGTATGACCGGGTCCCCCGGGAGATCTTGTGGGAGGTGCTGAGGGAGTACGGAGTGAGGGGAACCCTGCTGATGGCCATCCAGTCTCTGTACAACCAAAGCGAGAGTTGAGTCTGGGTGCTTGGATGTAAGTCGGATCCGTTTCCAGTGGGGGTTGGTCTCCGCCAGGGCTGCGCTCTGTCACCTATCTAGTTTGTGATTTTCATGGACAGGATTTCTAGGCAGAGTCGTGACCATGTCGGAGAGGGTATACGTCTCGGGGGGCTAAAGGTTGCGTCACTGCTGTTTGCAGATGATGTGGTCCTGATGGCACCTTCGGTTCGTGACCTTCAGCTCTCACTGGATCGGTTCGCAGCCGAGTGTTCAGCGGCTGGAATGAGGATCAGCATCTACAAATCTGAGGCCATGGTTCTCAGCGGGAAACCGATGGTTTGTACAGTCCAGGTAGAGGACGAGACTCTGTCCCAGGTGGAGGAGTTTAAGGAACTCGGGGTCTTGTTCACGAGTGAGGGAAAGATGGAGAAGGAAATCAGCCGGAGAATCGGAGCAGCTGGGGCAGTATTGCAGTCACTCTGCCGCACTGTTGTGACGTAACGAGAGCTGAGCCAGAAGGCAAAGCTCTCGGTCTACCGAGCTATCTACATTCCTACTCTCACCTATGGTCATGAAGTGTGGGTGATGACCAAAAAAATAAGATCGCGGATACAAGCGGCCGAAATGAGTTTCCTCAGAAGAGTGGCTGGCATCTCCCTTAGAGATAGGGTGAGAAGTTCAGTCACTCGAGAGAGACTCGGAGTAGAGCCACTGCTCCTTCGCTTGGAAAGGAGCCAGCTTGGGTGGTTCGGGCATCTCGTGCGGATGCCTCACGAGTGTCTCCCTAGGGAGGTCCTCGTTGCACGTCCCACTGGGAGGAGACCCTGTGGCAGGCCAAGGACCAGATGGGGGGATTACATCTCCTCTCTGGCCTGGGAACGCTTCGGGATTCCCCAGGAGGAAGTTGCTAATGTTGCTCTGGAGAGGGAAGTCTGGAGGTCTCTGCTGGAGCTGTTGTCCCCGTGACCCGATTTCGGATAAGCGGTTGAAGATGGATGGATGGATGGATATGCAGTACTACAGATGTATAAATAACACAAAAATGGCTACCAAAACCATAATGACCAACACCAAAGTGCAGTAGCACAGTAGGCCCGAGTATTCATCAAACACCTCCACAACGACCACCACCAAAGTGCAGTAGTGCAATAGGCCCAAGTATTCATCAAACAACACCACAATGAACAACACCAAAGTGCAGTAGCGCAGTAGGCCCAAGTATTCATCAAGCAA
The DNA here is from genome assembly GCF_033978785.1 of Entelurus aequoreus. Lineage (NCBI taxonomy): Eukaryota > Metazoa > Chordata > Actinopteri > Syngnathiformes > Syngnathidae > Entelurus > Entelurus aequoreus. The sequence goes on from NC_084745.1 coordinate 38,737,950, forward strand.
CAAATAATTTAACTTAATATATGCAGGATTACAGAAATATACATAACACAAAAATGGCTGCCATAGGTAAGGTTAAATAAACTCTGCCTCTTCCTACTTTTTTTTGGACCTGTTGTAATGACAAAATGGAAATATTTGAAATGTGTATCACATCGTAACTGCTTGCATGTTCGAAATAAACCTAAACAACAACAACTGGACTGTTCGGTTTGTCATAGAAGACGTTTCGCCTCGTCCAATCAGACTAGGTCTAATCCAATCTAAGTCTATAAGCATGAACTGATGAAGCCTACTTGGATGAGAGGCAGAACGTCTTTTATGAAATACCGAACAGTCCAGCTGCAATGGATTAAATTCCCTTAAAAGACAATGATGATCCTTTTTCTTTCCACAGGAACACATGAGAAGTGCAATGATTGGCAATCAGGGATGGGCATGTCCTGTTTGGCAAGCAGGGACAGGGAGGGAGAGAGGCATCGCTCAGGCCAGAAGTGAAGTGGCAAGAAATGGGAGCAAAACAGAAAGAGGAAACAATGAAAAAAGAGCGTTGGAACAGAAACAATACCAAGAACAGGAAAATATTAAACATAAATATAGGTTTTTACACTTTTATGAATTTTAAGACGCTGAATATTACAAATGAATGATTGAAAACATGAAAATAATATCTAACTGTATTTATCTGGGCTGTTTTTCACCTTTTACATGAAGAATAAAAAATGTACTAAAAATAAAATAATACAGACCACACCCGCTTGCACAATTGTAGGAATGTGTGTGTGTCTGCATGTGTCTGTGTGTGATTGCACCGACAGGATTGATCAGTGTTTTCTCACGCTGCAGGTAGGCTAAAAGGTGTGTCAGCATGTAAAATGCAGCATTATTAAATTAGTCACAGCAGATTTTTCTTTTCATTCAGACGTCCACTCATCACTTCTTCACCTCTTCATCCTGTAAGTCTAACATGTGTCTTATTTCCACTTCTTCTGCAGACTTGTTGTCCTGTCAGTCTTCACCAGTTCTTTCATTGCCTTCTTTTTGTCAAAGTTCTTGTCTTCTTGCTTAATAGTTATTTCTTTGATTTTTGTTCACAAAGTTTTCTTGGTCTGTTGAAGTTTATCTTTGTGTTTGCAACCGTAGATTCTCTTAATGTCTCTTGTGTCTGCCATCCTCGGTAGCATTGCGGTGAGTTACTGGGAATCCATACCGTTAATCAATGGTAGCAATTTTCGGTATTTTTGAGTGTGTTCATATGTTAATAAAAGTGAACTGTTAACAATATGTTTATGTTACATTTAGCAGTGAGCTGATAATAATAACTGTGTTGTCCAGTTGTTATGTTTAGTTGCGGTACACTTCTAAGTATAATTTGCAAGTATACTTTCATTCCAGTTTGTCCTCAGTGTGTTGCTGTAGTCAAAAAGTAGTAGTCTTTGGCATTGAGTTGAATTTAAATTAATCTACCCACCCATTTTCTATAACAATTATCCTCATTAAGTCACGGGTAACCTGGAGAGTATTCTAGCTGACTTGGTACAAGAGGCGTGGTACATCCTAGACTGGTCGCCAGCTAATCACAGAGCACATACAGACAAACAATTATTCACACTCACATTCATACTTACGGACAAGTTAGAACCTTCAATTGACCTAGCAAATTCAGCAGTAAAAATTTACATAAAAAAGTACTGAATTCAGTATTCATCCCTACTGCCAAGTAAGTGAAGATCTTTGTTTGATTGTGATGTCATCTTCTGGCTGCTGACAAACTTTCACTTCATGTATTTTGTCATTATTACTGTAGCTATATTAGATTATCTGTCCTGTTGGTCATCGAAGATTAGTTTTGTTAGACTGTCTCACAACTGCTTTATATTGCTTGTATATCCAAACCACTCTGTTTATACTTAATAGTCTTCTCTACTTTGATCAGGGGTCTCAAACATGCGGCCCGCGGGCCAATTGCGGCCCGCGAGACGTTATTGTGCGGCCCGCACCTCAATATAAACGTTTAATGTTAGTGCGGCCCGCGAGTTTTATATGAATGGCGCTTGACAGCGTTGTGTGCGCAGAGCTGAAGCATTCTTGCCAACCCTCCCAATTTTCACCCATCAACATTACTGAGGACATCAATATTGAGGGCACAAGGTTTAACACTAGAAGTCCCAGCATTTTTCTGTCTACCTAGAAGACCCAGAGAGGGGTCATTTGGCCCGACGCTTTTCCCGAATACACTAATCACTCATTTTGTTATGGTAATGAGGCTGTTAGGGGCAGTTTGTCTAGGTAGACAGAAAAATTATACATGTGGGAAATGCCGAAAGGAGCAATGGCAGTGCCAGGATTGTGAGTGACTGCTCAAATGTATGTCAGTCACGTTTACATGGACATGGTTTTTCATTCTTTGTAAATATGCTTTTTTCTTTGTAAATTTTTTTTTTAAACTATTTTTGGCACACAAAAATAACAATTGCTTCTGCAACAACCCTCCACACCAAAACTGGGAAAACAGTTGCTTTTTCATTCTTTGTAAATATGTTTTGTTTTGTATTTTTTTTAACAATAAATGTCAGAGTGTTGATCCCTTCATTCTGTTGATCCTTGCAAAAACACACACAACCTACCTCAGAACTAAAGCTTGAGCTGTAAGGTCCCCTCCCCCACACAGGCTCAAGTGGCCCCCTGCCGTGTGCCACTAACAGCCACATTTTCATAACAAAAGGAGTGTCCACAGGGGGGACTAGGGGTCAAATGACCATCTTGTGTGTTGTCTAGGTAAAAATGTCAATTGACCCTTCTCTGGGACTTCGCGTGTTAAAGTACCTCCACTTTTTCTCCGTACAAGTAATGTGCCTGCACAGTGACATGTTGTATGGGGCTTCAACAGACTCACGTAAGCGACTGCAGTGCATACTTACTCAACAGCCATACATGTTACACTGAAGGTGGCCGTATAAAAAAAACTTTATCAATGTTACAAATATGCGCCACAATGTGAACCCACACCAAACAAGAATGACAAACACATTTTGGGAGAACATCCACACGTAACACAACATAAACACAACAGAACAAATACCCAGAATTCCTTGTAGCCCTAACTCTTCCAGGCGACAAGGAATCTACCAATCATGGTGTGGTATATGGCTCTCGAGGGCCGAACATTGATGTCACTTGCGGGATACAAGCAGAGAAACGTTTTGCTGCTTTTCCACGAGACCCGCACGGCGCTCTTCCTCCCTCTCTCCCTCCCTCCCTCGCTCTCACTCTCTCTCGCTCTCGCTCTCTCGCTCTCTCTCTCTTGCTCTCTCTCTCGCTGTAAACTCCACACCCCCCCCCATTGGCTCCAGACAGAGACGATTTGTGTTATTTGGGTCCAAAATACTCCTGCGTTAGTGGAAAAGCGGCAAATGAGTGAAAGTGAGAGAAACGTTGCCATGGAGACGAGGGTTGTCTTACGTGCCGGGCTGCGGTCACACGGTGACACCTGTCCGTCAGTAATAAAGTCCCTGATAACCTGGACCAATTCAAACCGTTATTTGTTTTTTTAATTGTTTAATTTGCATTGCCTCACACGATAAACACTACATATATTTTTATATGACGCCATATAACACTCCGGGAGCCGTCACTTTTTCCCGGTACTTTCCGCCGACCGCCGTGTTTCTGTCGGGAGGAAAAGCGGAACGACACACATTGCGGAAATAACATTATTCTCCGTGCGTCGGCTAAATACAAATATATTCCACAACCCCAAACATGTCTTTTTCAAAGCGTGCAGTGAAGAGAAAGGTTAGTGATGAGCAAAGACAATTCCAGGAAAAGTGGGAGATGCAATATTTCTTTGTTGAGCACAGGGGCACCCCGACGTGTCTTATTTGCACAGAGAAAGTTGCAATGCACAAGAAATACAATTTAAAACGTCATTATACCACTAAACATGCTGAGGAGTATGCAAAATATCAGGGAGATGAGAGAGTGAACCGGGTTGCACATTATGTATACATTGTTGCTGACTGGAGAAATCGAATTATTATTGTTAGAATAGAATAGAATAGAAAGTACTTTATTGATCCCTGGGGGAAATTGAGCACCACAGTTCGCTCACAATAGACAAGAATAACAATAAATAATATAATATATATATATATATATATATATATATATATATATATATATATATATATATATATATATATATATATATATATATATATATATAATATAAATATATTCTACATATACTACATATACTCTACATTTAAGTGCAGTCAAGGAACATATGCATTATACAGTCTGATGGCTGTCGGTATGAAGGACTTCCTGTGTCGTTCCGTGTTGCATTTTGGGAGTCTGAGCCTTCCACTGAACGTGCTCATTGTCTCTGCAAGGTCCGAGTGTAGTGGGTGGGAGGTGTTGTCCATAATGGCTACGAGTTTTTGCTAGACTTCTCCTCTCTTGTTATTGCTTATGACTGATTTATTTACTTAATTCTCATTTTGTTCATTTATATTTTGATTTTATTTTGTGTTGAAAATAAAAATAAAGACATTTAAAAATATTTTTTTTAAGAAATATTTTTTTAAAGAAATCTTTTCTTGCGGCCCAGCCTCACCCAGACTCTGCATCCAGTGGCCCCCAGGCAAATTGAGTTTGAGACCCCTGACTTTGATTATGACTGTGTTCAGGTAAAGGATGAGCAGAAGGGTTAAAGGACACTTACCTGGTCAAACACCTGTATTGTTGGTGAACTACCTTAACCAAGACAGTGCTGCTTTGGTTGGTCTAAGACTTAGACCAACCAAAGCAACACTTGGACACTAAGTGCCCTTGATAGCATAGAGCAATGCTTTACTAATCCAGCTTCTTCATTCATTTCCCACAATTTCATTCTCAGTTCTTTGTGTTTTGTCTAAGTTAAGAAAACAAATATTTTGGTCAAAGTCATGTTCTTCTCAAGGATCAGGACTGCAATCTGGTCCAATGTGTACCTGGTCTGAAGCCACACTGGCTCTTTACCTGAGCTCTTAGTCTTCTTTTTAGTATTTGTTAAGAGAACTTTTCAACGTGACCCATTAAATAGATATATCTGTAATTCTTACACAAAACCTCAATAACCTCTTGGTTATTGGCTCCTCTATAACTTCAGAAGATGAGCGATTTGTAGACTTCTTGTAGACTTTGCACGTCTCTCCTTTCTTGACCCACTTTTGGTAATTCCTGAAAGAATTCTATGCAGTAATTTCTTCTGCTTTTACAGAATTTAGACGTACCGTAATTTCCAGTCTATAAGGTGTTACTTTTTACCCAGACTTTGAACCCTGCGTTTTATATAAAGATGCACGTAGTTTATGGATTTTCCAGGTTCACAAGCTTCACATCCCGCCAATAATTAGTCTTGCCACATCAGACCCATGAAATTGTTCACATTCAATTAAATGCACTGTGCACTTGCCTTGATGTTGTCTTTCTCTCCTGGATTGTTGTCTATGACTTTTGCACTGGAGGCCAAAGTGGCCCGAATCTGATTTTTTCGATATCTGAATTTTTCCAGCTCACTGTTTATACTGCAAGCAAAATGGGATTTTTATCTGACTCCATTGTAAATGCACAAACCAATTATGCAGATTGAATAGCTTGTAAATTGTTTTTTCAATAGACTCCTTGATAAAAACTGATGAGTGATGATATCATTTCCTCATTTCTACATATATAGTCAAATACAACGTGCATTAGTATTTCAATACATGCGGGAGGATGACATTTGTGTTGTTTGATCAATAAAAAGTTGATATATTGTTAAACGTCAGTAGACAAGAAACACACATTGGTTCTAAATAGACGTTGACGTGCGCTTTGTCGCACATTGTTAAAGATCGACCAAATTTTGCAGCGAATTTGGGGGCAATGGACAAAGTCAATGCGCATAGTTTGCAGGGATTGGTTGAATTTGAGTGATTTGGCATGATAGCAAAATTGTTGAGGGACTGTATAAAGTGTTTTTTTTGCCATTATAGATCATTTTAAATCAAGTGTAATGATTAATAGTGTTTCTAATTTTACAATCCAACTTTTCTTACAATATCTATTGAATAGATTTATATATATATATAAAAAAAAAACAAAGCCAGCAAAGATTTGGGACTGGTTATGTGACAGTCATGTGACCACAACATAATATTCCCCAAAATAGTTGTATGTCAAATAAGCTAGCACATTTCCAAAAGCTTTTTTTATTACAATTAAAGTCCAATTTAAAGCAATTTAACAAATGCAATGCTTTAACAGAATCTCAACCCTTTTAGAAATGAGTCACATTGGCGATTGCCTAAGGCCTTTTCTCTAGTGAGCGCCAAATGGATGAGGGGGAATATAGATTCATATTTGTAACAATTGAACAATTGCAGGTACAAGTGTTGGTATTGTTATCAGTACTGACAATACTTGGTAATAATAGGGATTATTTAACATGTGTTGAATGAAGTTTATTTTCTTTCAGACAGACATCATTATGGCATCAGGACCCTCTCCAACCGAAGCCAACGGGGTTTTCTCTTTGGCTTTGTTTCAAAAGCTGAGTGAGGAGGGCAAGTCTGCAAATGTCTTCTTCTCGCCATTTAGCATCTCTTCAGCGTTAGCCATGGCTATGTTGGGTGCCAGCGCTAACACATCCGCCCAAATGTTGCAGGTAACACGTGCTCATCAGCAAACATTCAAAGACTGACTGGAAGTATTTCATATCTACAATTTTACTAGCTGACTTGATGTCTAAAGGAGAAAAAAATGATGAGATAAAACTTTATAAGAAATACATCACCAACACTTAAAATGTACTAAAATTAACTTTGAACAACTTTTTGATCAATCAATCAATCAATCAATGTTTATTTATACAGCCCTAAATCACAAGTGTCTCAAAGGGCTGTACAAGCCACAACGACATCCTCGGTACAGAGCCCACATAAGGGCAAGGAAAACTCACCCCAGTGGGACGTTCATAATCGACGTACAGGAAACATCCAGGAGTGCTTGTCATGTGACTTTCCAAGTGTTACGGGCGCATACTTGCCATCCTTGAGACCTCCGAATTCGGGAGATTGGGGGTGGGGGGGTCGGGGTGTTGGGGTTAAGGGGAGAGGAGTATATTTATAGGTAGAATTCACTGAAATTCAAGTATTTCTTTTTAATGTATATATATATATATATATATATATATATATATATATATATATATATACAAACCCCGTTTCCATATGAGTTGGGAAATTGTGTTAGATGTAAATATAAACGGAATACAATGATTTGCAAATCCTTTTCAACCCATATTCAATTGAATGCACTACAAAGACAAGATATTTGATGTTCAAACTCATACATTTTTTTTTTTTTTTGCAAAAAATAATTACCTTAGAATTTCATGGCTGCAACACGTGCCAAAGTAGTTGGGAAAGGGCACGTTCACCACTGTGTTACATGGCCTTTCCTTTTAACAACACTCAGTAAACGTTTGGGAACTGAGGAGACACATTTTTTAAGCTTCTCAGGTGGAATTCTTTCCCATTCTTGCTTGATGTACAGCTTAAGTTGTTCAACAGTCCGGGGGTCTCCGTTGTGGTATTTTAGGCTTCATAATGCGCCACACATTTTCAATGGGAGACAGGTCTGGACTACAGGCAGGCCAGTCTAGTACCCGCACTCTTTTACTATGAAGCCACGTTGATGTAAGTGCACGTGGCTTGGCATTGTCTTGCTGAAATAAGCAGGGGCGTCCATGGTAACGTTGCTTGGATGGCAACATATGTTGCTCCAAAACCTGTATGTACCTTTCAGCATTAATGGCGCCTTCACAGATGTGTAAGTTACCCATGTCTTGGGCACTAATACACCCCCATACCATCACAGATGCTGGCTTTTCAACTTTGTGCCTAGAACAATCCGGATGGTTCTTTTCCTCTTTGGTCCGGAGGACACGACGTCCACAGTTTCCAAAAAAAATTTTAAATGTGGACTCGTCAGACCACAGAACACTTTTCCACTTTGTATCAGTCCATCTTAGATGAGGTCAGGCCCAGCGAAGCCGACGGCGTTTCTGGGTGTTGTTGATAAACGGTTTTCGCCTTGTATAGGAGAGTTTTAACTTGCACTTACAGATGTAGCGACCAACTGTAGTTACTGACAGTGGGTTTCTGAAGTGTTCCTGAGCCCATGTGGTGGTATCCTTTACACACTGATGTCGCTTGTTGATACAGTGACCTGAGGGATCGAAGGTCACAGGCTTAGCTGCTTACGTGCAGTGATTTCTCCAGATTTTCTGAACCCTTTGATGATATTACGGACCGTAGATGGTGAAATCCCTAAATTCCTTGCAATAGCTGGTTGAGAAAGGTTTTTCTTAAACTGTTCAACAATTTGCTCACGCATTTGTTGACAAAGTGGTGACCCTCGCCCCATTCTTGTTTGTGAATGACTGAGCATTTCATGGAATATACTTTTATACCCAATCATGGCACCCACCTGTTCCCAATTTGCCTGTTCACCTGTGGGATGTTCCAAATAAGTGTTTGATGAGCATTCCTCAACTTTATCAGTATTTATTGCCACCTTTCCCAACTTTTTTGTCATGTGTTGCTGGCATAAAATTCTAAAGTTAATGATTATTTGCAAAAAAAAAAAAGTATATCAGTTTGAACATCAAATATGTTGTCTTTGTAGCATATTCAACTGAATATGGGTTGAAAATTATTTGCAAATCATTGTATTCCGTTTATATTTACATCTAACACAATTTCCCAACTCATATGGAACCGGGGTTTGTATATATATATATATATATATATATATATATATATATATATATATATATATATATATATATATATATATATATATATATATATATATATATATATATATATATATATAAGAAATACTTGAATTTGCACTGACATTCAAGTATTTCTTTTATTTATATATATATATATATATATATATATATATATATATATATATATATATATATATATATATATATATATATATATATATATATATATATATATATATATATATATATACACTACCGTTCAAAAGTTTGGGGTCACCCAAACAATTTTGTGGAATAGCCTTCATTTTTAAGAACAAGAATAGACTGTCGAGTTTCAGATGAAAGTTCTCTTTTTCTGGCCATTTTGAGCGTTTAATTGACCCCACAAATGTGATGCTCCAGAAACTCAATCTGCTCAAAGGAAGGTCAGTTTTGTAGCTTCTGTAACGAGCTAAACTGTTTTCAGATGTGTGAACATGATTGCACAATTGATTGATTGAGACTTTTATTAGTAGGTTGCACAGTGAAGTACATATTCCGTACAATTTGCCACTAAATGGTAACACCCGAATAAGTTTTTCAACTTGTTTAAGTCGGGGTCCACTTAAATTGATTCATGATACAGATATATACTATCATATATACTAACATCATAATACAGTCATCACACAAGATAATCACATTGAATTATTTACATTATTTACAATCAGGAGTGTGGAGGGGGGGTGGGGTGGGGGGGGTATGGACATCAAGTAGTGGACATAGAGAGAGAGAGAGAGAGAGAGAGAGAGAGAGAGAGAGAGAGAGAGAGAGAGAGAGAGAGAGAGAGAGAGAGAGAGATCAGAAGGCATAAGAAAAAGAATCTGCATTTGATTGTTTACATTTGATTATTAGCAATCCGGGGAGGGTGTTAGTTTAGGGTTGTAGCTGCCTGGAGGTGAACTTTTATAGCGGTTTTGAAGGAGGATAGAGATGCCCTTTCTTTTACACCTGTTGGGAGCGCATTCCACATTGATGTGGCATAGAAAGAGAATGAGTTAAGACCTTTGTTAGTTCGGAATCTGGGTTTAACGTGGTTAGTGGAGCACCCCCTGGTGTTGTGGTTATGGCGGTCATTTACGTTAAGGAAGTAGTTTGAGGGTTTTCTAATCATCAATTAGCCTTCTGAGCCAATGAGCAAACACATTGTACCATTAGAACACTGGAGTGATAGTTGCTGGAAATGGGCCTCTATACACCTATGTAGATATTGCACCAAAAACCAGACATTTGCAGCTAGAATAGTCATTTACCACATTAGCAATGTATAGAGTGTATGTCTTTAAAGTTAAGACTAGTTTAAAGTTATCTTCATTGAAAAGTACAGTGCTTTTCCTTCAAAAATAAGGACATTTCAATGTCCTTATGGATGAATTTGTATATTCATCCATCCATCCATCCATTTTCTACCGGTTATTCCCTTCGGGGTATACATACATATATATATATATATATATATATATATATATATATATATATATATATATATATATATATATATATATATATATATATATATATATATATAATGTAAATATATATATATAGGTGGGATCAAGTCATTGTTTTGCAAGTCACAAGAAAGTCTCAAGTCTTTGCCCTCAAGTCTCGAGTCAAGTCCCGAATCAGGACAGACAAGTCCCAAGTCAAGTCCAAAGTCAAGACTGGAAAGTCTCAAGTCAAGTCCCAAGTCCTGCATTTTGAGTTTCAAGTCCTTTCAAGTCCTTTTATCCACAGACTAATATATTTACACAGATTGTGTATGCTTTTAAAACGCTGTCTTTATTTATTAAAACAAGTGCATTTGAAATTGTAGGAAAAAAAATAGTGCTGACATTGCACTTCATAATAGCACTATTAACCAGTCATTTTAAACATTTAACTCATTCCTTTACAGAATAAACACATTTGAAAAAACAAGTGCAACTATAATTTTTTGTACAAAAGTGTTAACATTGTATTTCCATGGCATACTGCATTGTAACTAGTTCCACAGCAGTTTATATCCTGTTCTTACCTTATCTCATTGATCTCATCTCACACAGTTGTACTTTTAAGATGTTAGGGCCCTATGCAATATGTACACATTTTCTTAATATAGTATACATTTTAACTGACCTTTATTTGACTATGTTTGTCTTTTTGTAGGTGGCTAAAATACGCGGTGCTGCTGACCGCCGTCTAACGTTACGTTACTGTGTGTGATACATTGACTAACGTAACGTTTTGTGTAGGTACCTCATGCAACCCTGCTTAAAAAAATCACTTGACAAAAAGTATGAATAAGGCAGCGAACTGCAGTGGATGCAACAGATTGCCGTGTTTGCAATGAGTTATAACCATAGACATCTTATAAGTAGACGCAGCATTGGCTGCTGTGACGCGAACATTTTGGCCGCCATCTTGAAGTGGTGATGAGGAGTCGGTGAGCAGCCTAAACTGACAGTTGACAGGTAGAAAAAAAAGATGCCGGGCTGGTGTTCAGCGTTTTCCTGCTCAAATGGGCGGACTGTTGAAAATAGGAATCGGGGGATTACTTTTCACAAGTAAGATTTAACATTAACGTACATTACATACATGTTGTATTTTGTGAAAAGAATATTACCACAGAGTTGAGAAGGAGCAAAGATCTTCAATATTTGTATGTGAAAATCACAAAGAAATCTTCTGGGGGAGGATGACCCCCCTACAGGGGTTTGGTTTACAAACTTTTTGCCCCACCTAAAACAAAATTCACCAGCCGCCACTGATTATGATGCATTCTCATTTTAGGCAAAATATAACAATACTTTCTTAACAGTATAATTGTAACCAGGAATAAGTCTTCAAGTAACAATATTCAAATACTAACATTGTTGGGTAAAACAGAATTTGGTTTTATTCTGAATCCAGTGAAACAGATTGGTGGTTTTAGCTGATATAAAGACTTTTAGGTGTTTATACATGTTTAAGTATTTGGCAGACGCTTTTATCCAAAGCGACGTACATAAAAAAATACATATAAAACAATCACTGTAAACATTATCATTTAAGGGAAGAATGTAATACAAAATATCAATACAAAGTGTCAAGACAGAATAAACTCTCTGCTGCTGCAGCAACATAGATACAGTCTATAGGTGCCTAAGATATATAGATATCTAATGTATTCATACATTGTTTATGTAGGATATACGCATGTATATATAACCTAATCATATTGTTTCTTCAACTTAAAAAATAGCTTACTGTTTTTTTCCCCCTTCTCTGGGATTATATTCCCAGTTTTGATCTCGGACGTCTGGTCACTTATAGCGTATAAGAATATTCTATTACTGTTAAGCAAACTATGAATAATAAAACACACCAGAACATGTGTCCTTTATCATAGCTAGGAAGTAGCGCTCGATGCTGCGTCTACTTATAAGATGTCTATTGTTATAACGTCAGCAGTGAGTTTACAGCCTCACTGATTTAACTACACAGCAAATAAAAGTTTACTTTACTTAGCCAATAAACGTTAGCTTACATTCAAAATGTACCCTTCTTTGTGAATCTTCAAATGTCGAACGAAGGAAGTTGGAAGCTGTTGCGTCTCCGTCTGTAATATTCGAACGGCATGTTTAGCATATTGCAATTCGTTTTTTGTTGACCAAGTCGTAGTTTTTATACCCGAACGAAACCAACTTTGGCATAATTTTTTTCTGACTGGCGCGTTGTTCGACAACTCTTCTTTGTTGGTTTTCCTGCAATTTGATTGGATGAATGCTGTGGGATGAAAACAACGTAGATCCAAATTGATTGGCTATTGTACTGAGAGCACACACGCTGATAGACACACACGCTGACAGACAGACACGTACAAAATGGAAGATACGGAGCGCTCCTTTTTAATCTTTGGGTTTTGGGGAAAGTAGCAAGTCATGTCAAGTCAAAATGCTCAAGTCCAAGTGAAGTCACAAGTCTAATTCAAGTTGCAAGTCTCTTTACATTTTGTCAAGTCGAGTCTAAAGTCATCAAATTCATGACTCGAGTCTGACTCGAGTCCAAGTCATGTGACTCGAGTCCACACCTCTGCTGACTATACACTGGAAATGTACTGACAAAATGGCTGTGATTTTACCTTCAGGTCCTGGGCTTCACGAAGCCAAAGGAAGCGATAATGCAAGAACAAGAGAAAGAAGAAGAACAAGATCCGCGACAAAAGATGCAGAACCCGATGCAAATGCAGATAAAGACGCGTCAACAGATGCGGATGCAGATCCAGCAATGCAGCAGACTGCCACAATATCTGAAAAAGGTACATTTATAAAGTAGTTTCAAAAATAGCTTTTTTCCAGATCTTTATTTCTGTGAAAATCTGCCTTAAAAATTATTAACATAACATAACTTGGAGTCAGATGTTAGTAAATATAATTTGAACATCTAAAAAAAAACTATTATTGGGGTCATGAAATGTTATACACATGAAAAAAAAATATACTCACAAATATATATATACATTTATATATTCACAGAGATATATTTATATACACACACATTTATACATATATACACACACACATACACATATGTGTATACAGTTTATATATATATATATATATATATATATATATATATATATATATATATATATATATACATACATACACACATATATGCACAAGACTGTATAGTACACACATACATTTATACACACAAATATAGATGCACACGCACACATTTTCATATATATGCACTCACATATTTATATGTACACATAAATAAATATATATATATATATATATATATATATATATATATATATATATATATATATATATATATATATATATATATATATATATATATATATATATATATATATATATATATATATATATATATATATATATATATATATATATATATATATATATATATATATATATATATATACATGTATATATATATATATATATATATATATATATATATATATATATATATATATATATATATATATATATATATATATATATATATATATACACACACACACACGCGTGTGCGCACACACGTTACACACATACACAAACCTTAATTACAGGTAATTTTCCAAACACTGTTAAAAAGTAAGAAAAGACAACATTCATCATAGGTTGCCTTTAAGGTTGTAGACAGAAAACTAACTTGGGCATGTTGAGTCAGTGAAGTGCGTCTTTGTTTCCTTTTGTTGTTCACAGGTTCTGAAAGGCGACAGGCCGAGTCATGAAGAGGTGCACACCCACTTCAAACAACTTTTGATCGAGTTCAACAAGACCAACGCTGAATACGCCCTCAGTCTTGCCAACAGGCTTTATGGGGAGCAAACGTACACGTTTGTTGAGGTATGTATTGTGGTTAGGGTTGGTCCCATTTGTTACTCAGGAGTGGTGTCGGTCTGATACAAACCAAATGTATTGCATCAGATATCAGGGGAAAAATATAAGACCTCTGATCAAACCCAAATCACAAACTGTTACATAAAAGTTCCGTTTAACTTCGTTGTAAGTAGAAACACGGGATCTGCAATGCCTGCAGCACAGGGGCTTCGATTAGATGGAACTATTTTGATCACCTTAGCACATGCCCTAAGAGCATATAGATTAAGTTCCATTGGCAGCATATGTAACCAGTACTGTGTGCATATAGTTCAGTATATAAGACTGTAGTGCCAGGAGTATAAAATATAGCTATTAAATAAATAAATAAATAAATAATAATAATTATATGTAAAAAAAAGTATTTTGTATTTGTGTCAAAATATTAAAGTTAGAAGTTATTTTCTGCGAATAATTGATTTTAATCAAAATACAAAGTTTGATTAATCTGATTTTAAAAGTCAATGTTTCGGCAGCACAGATTATAATTAAAAGCAACTAATGATTGCACATTGTTTATGTTGAAATTTACACTTCAACATGAGTCTTCAAGTTTAAATCAACATGAGTACATTGTTTAAATGCATTTAAATGTACACAACTTAAAGGCCTACTGAAACCCACTACTACCGACCACGTAGTCTGATAGTTTATATATCAATGATGAAATCTTAACATTGAAACACATGCCAATACGGCCGGGTTAACTTATAAAGTGCAATTTTAAAATTCCCGCCACACTTCCGGTTGAAAAACTCCTTTGGATATGATTTATGCGCGTGACGTCACAAAATCCACGGAAGTGGTTGTACCCCATCTGACCCGATATAAAAACCTCTTGTTTTCTTCGACAAAATTCCACAGTATTCTGGACATCTGTGTTGGTGAATCTTTTGCAATTTGTTTAATGAACAATGGAGGCTGCAAAGAAGAACGTTGTAGGTGGGATCGATCGGTGTATTAGCGGCTAAGTACAATACTTACAGCAACACAACAAGGACTACTTACTACGCCTAGCCGATGCTTGCCGCCAAACCCACGGATGAAGTCCTTCGATGCGCCGTCGATCGCTGGAATGCAGGTGAGCACGGCTGTTGATGAGCAGATGAGGGCTGGCTGGCGTAGGTGGAGCGCTAATGTTTTTATCATAGTTCTGTGAGGTCCGGTTGCTAAGTTGCTAAATTAGCCTTAGCGTCGTTAGCAACAGCATTGTTAAGCCTTACCAGGCTGAGAATTTTTAACCGTGTAGTTACATGTACATGGTTTAATAGTATTGTTGATCTTCTGTCTATCCTTCCAGTCAGGGGTTTATTTATTTTGTTTCTATCTGCATTTGAGAACGATGCTATCACGTTAGCTCAGTAGCTAAGTGTGTCACCGATGTATTGTCGTGGAGATAAAAGTCACTTTAAATGTCCATTTCGCGTGCTCGACTCTCATTTTCAAGAGGATATAGTATCCGAGGTGGTTTAAAATACAAATCCGTGATCCACAATAGAAAAAGGAGAGAGTGTGGAATCCAATGAGCCAGCTTGTACCTACGTTACGGTCAGAGCGAAAAAAGATACGTCCATCACTGCCTCTCTAGTCCTTCACTGTAACGTTCCTCATCTAAGAATCTTTCATCCTCGCTCAAATTAATGGGGTAATCGTCGCTTTGACGCTCCGAATCTCTCGCTCCATTGTAAACAACGGGGAATTGTGAGGAATACTAGCTCCTGTGACGTCACGCTACTTCCGGTACAGGCAAGGCTTTTTTTATCAGCGAGCAAAAGTTGCGAACTTTATCGTCGATTTTCTCTACTAAATCCTTTCAGCAAAAATATGGCAATATCGCGAAATGATCAAGTATGACACATAGAATGGATCTGCTATTCCCGTTTAAATAAAAAAAATTCATTTCAGTAGGCCTTTAAGGACATTATGTTTAAATGTACACATAAGTACAATGCTTAGGTTTAAATGTACAGTACACATTAACATAATACATTGTTTAGGTTTTACTATTTTACGAGGGGGATGAGCGTGCAGGTAAAACATTATTTAATACATTTATTTATCATAATTTAATAAAGAAAAATAGTGCAGCAGGGAAGCACACGAAAGCATACGGAATGCTATGCAGCATGGAAGCAAACAAAGCACTGAAAATAATTTTAACTTTTTCTGAGACGCAAAAGCGGTTTATAAACCCCTCGGATTAGTGATCAGTAGCAGGTAAGTTTCCAAATCACTAATCAGAGGCAGGTGTGCTCAATCAGCGTACACAGCATGAAGTGGCTAAAAAGGAAGGAAAGAGCCCTGAAACAGAAATAAACACAAACTCAGGAAAAACTAATTTACAAAGTCTGACCTATCATGTCAGGTCGTGACAAAATGTACACATAAACATATGTACATTGTTTAGGTTTTAATGTACAGTCGACGTAAGTATTTTTCTTTGTTTGATTTAAATGTACACAATACATACATCAATTGTTAAAATTTAAATGTACACGTCAGCAATAGTATACTGTTTAGGTTTAAGTGTACACTCAAGTACACTGTCAACACCGGTTACCATCCGGTTTGTGTAACCCTCTCCATCTTCACGCCAACTCCTACAGCTTTTTGATCATATTCTATTTATTCTTAACTGAGCATCAAGTGTGACTTGTAGTGTAAAGATTGTATTATTAGATTATTATTAGTATTACTATAGTATACAAGTCACATATGTACATTGTTTAGGTTTTAATGTACAGTAGACGTAAGTATTTTTGTTTGTTTGATTTAAATGTAAACAATACATACATAAATTGTTAAAATTTAAATGTACACATAAGCAAAAGTACACTGTTTAGGTTTAAGTGTACACTCAAGTACACTGTCAACAATGTTTACCATCCGGTATATGTAACCCTCTCCATCTTGCCATCTCCTACAGCTTTTTGATCATATTCTATTTATTCTTAACTGAGCATCAAGTGTGACTTCTAGTGTAAAGATTGTATTATTAGATTATTATTAATATTACTATAGCATACAAGTCATTCTATGGACGTTATTTTACAGTGTGCGTACAAGTACAATATACCCAGTGTGTGAGAATTCAGTTATTGTGTGTTCTCATACATTCCAGGAATTCCTTGAGGAAACCAAGAATTTCTACTTTGCGGAAGTGGAGTCTGTGGATTTCAAGAAAAATGCAGAGGCGGCAAGGCTAACAATGAATAGTTGGGTGGATGAGAAAACTCAAGGTACTTTTAATATACACTTCATTATCCTTTTTGTGTGCCTTTATTTTTATTTCATTTACTTGCACTATTGGAAGACATGATTTTGTTCCTCTGTATACATATATTCTCTATCATACATTTCATACATATACACCTGTCTCATTGCAGCAATTATTGTATTACAGTATATCGTCTCTGGGACAATATTATTGGACATAATTGAGAATAGTCAGTGTACAGGTTGTACAGCAACACTTTATACTGTAACTTTTCCCAGGGGGTGAACAAGGGGATGGGTCAAATGCAGAGGACAAATTTTGCCACACCTAGTGTGTGTGTGACAATCATTGGTACTTTAATATCCACTGAGAATGATGGGCCACAACATTAGGTACACCTGCAGACTGCAGCACGGATTTCATATTTCATTCATTCACAACTCCTCCAACACGAACATTATTGTTTTTGCACTTTTGGCTTCTTATTAAATAACTTTTTCAAATAGATTCAATCTTGCACGTGGAAACTTTAAGTGTGGGCTTTAGTTGATATAACACTCCCGTCAGGGGGTGCATTCTACGCCGGGGGTGCATTATCCGGCACAACACCTGGACGCTACAATATACACCCCCACTACCTCCAAACCCCGCCGCCCCCCACACACACACACACACACACACACACACCTTGTAGCATCCCGGAAGAGTTACTGCTGCAAAGGGTTCTGGGTATTTGTTCTGTTGTGTTTATGTTGTGTTACTGTACGGATGTTCTCCCAAAATGTGTTTGTCATTCTTGTTTGGTGTGGATTCACAGTGTGGCGTATATTTCTAACAATGTTAAAGCTTTTTATACTGGCACCCTCAGTGTAACCTGTACCGCTGAAGATCAAGTATGCGTTGCATTCACTTCTGTGTGCGTGCCACAGCCGCGCATATTATGTAACTGGGCCTGCACTTGTTGGACTGGACGAAAAGAGGATGTTATAATTCCCGAGCGGGTCACTGAAATTTGGGAGTCTCCCGGGAGGTTTGGCACTGAAATTTGGGAGTCTCCTGGGAGGTTTGGCAAGTATGAGAATTAGCTGTGTACCCCGGCACCGCCGCTATATATAATCGGCGGGTCAGCTCTAGTGTTAATTTAACAACGTCTCACGGGCCAAGTGAAATTACATGGCGGGCCAAATATGGCCCGCGGGCCAGAGTTTGACACCCATGCTCTAGTGACTCAAAGCGCTTTACATAGTGAAACCTATTATCTAAAATACATTTTAACCAGTGTGGGTGCTACTTGGAAAAGGTGGGTAAAGAATCTTGCCCAAAGACACAACGGCAGTGACTAGGATGGCGGAAGCGGGGATCGAACCTGCAACCCTCAAGTTGCTGGCACGGCCACCACGCCAACTGAGCCACGCTGCCCCACCCAGTAAGCATGCAGACACATGCAGCGTGAGGAAGTTCACATTGACGCAAATAATGGTATCCTACATATTAGTTTTCATCACTGTTTAAAGAGGAATAAAAACTAATAGCTCTTTTCGACAAAACAGCTCATTTTGACAGAACACATGAAGCAGCAAATATACACAGCTTTAACTTACAGTTGAGTCATAGCATAGCATCAAATAGTGTCAAAAATAAAATGTGTCATCTTCGGTTTCTCCCAGGTGTTCACATATTACGATGTAGATAGAACATGTTAATTCCACACTTTTGTTTTGGCGCTGCTGCCGCCGGTGATGAGTTCACTTCCTCATTGCAGAAGAAAAAGCATCTGATTCACCCACCTTCGTCGCTAACTACCACCCTTGTTTTTGATTGATCGAAACTTTTATTAGTAGATTGCACAGTACAGTACATATTCCGTACTATTGACCATTAAATGGCAACAGCCGAATAAGTTTATCAACTTGTTTAAGTCGGGGTCCACATTAATCAATTCATGTACATTATTAAAGAAATGCGAATGGATATATTCCAAACCTTCATCCATCCATCCATCCATCTTCTTCCGCTTATCCGAGGTCGGGTCGCGGGGGCAGCAGCCTAAGCAGGGAAGCCCAGACTTTCCTCTCCCCAGCCACTTCGTCCAGCTCCTCCCGGGGGATCCCGAGGCGTTCCCAGGCCAGCCGGGAGACATAGTCTTCCCAACGTGTCCTGGGTCTTCCCCGTGGCCTCCTACCGGTTGGACGTGCCCTAAACACCTCCCGAGGGAGGCGCTCAGGTGGCATCCTGACCAGATTCCCGAACCACCTCATCTGGCTCCCCTTGATGTGGAGGAGCAGTGGCTTTACTTTGAGCTCCCCCCGGATGGCAGAGCTTCTCACCCTATCTCTAAAGGAGAGCCCCGCCATCCGGCGGAGGAAACTCATTTCGGCCGCCTGTACCCGTTATCTTATCCTTTCGGTCATAACCCAAAGCTCATGACCATAGGTGAGCATGGGAACGTAGATCGACCGGTAAATTGAGAGCTTTGCCTTCCAGCTCAGCTCCTTCTTCACCACAACGGACCGATACAGCGTCTGCATTGCTGAAGATGCCGCACCGATCCGCCTGTCGATCTCACGATCCACTTTTCCCTCACTCGTGAACAAGACTCTTAGGTACTTGAACTCCTCCACTTGGGGCAGGGTCTCCTCCTCAACCCGGAGATGGCACTCCACCCTTTTCCAGGCGAGAACCATGGACTCTGACTTGGAGGTGCTGATTCTCATCCCAGTTGCTTCACACTCGGCTGCGAACCGATCCAGTGACAGCTGAAGATCCTGGCCAGATGAAGCCATCAGGACCACATCATCTGCAGAGACCTAATCCTGTAGCCACCAAACCAGATCCCCTCAACGCCTTGACTGCGCCTAGAAATTCGGTCCATAAAAGTTATGAACAGAATCGGTGACAAAGGGCAGCCTTGGCGGAGTCCAACCCTCACTGGAAACGTGTCCGACTTACTGCAATGGCAATGGCAATGCGGACCAAGCTCTGACACTGATCGTACAGGGAGCGGACAGCCACAATCAGACAGTCCGATACCCCATACTCTCTGAGCACTCCCCACAGGACCTCCCAAGGGACACGGTCAAATGCCTTCTCCAAGACCACAAAGCACATGTAGACTGGTTGGGAAAACTCCCATGCACCCTCAAGGACCCTGCCGAGAGTATAGAGCTGGTCCACAGTTCCACGACCAGGACGAAAACCACACTGTTCCTCCTGAATCCGAGGTTCGACTATCCGGCGTAGCCTCCTCTCCAATACACCCGAATAGACCTTACCGGGAGGCTGAGGAGTGTGATCCCACGATAGTTGGAACACACCCTCCGGTTCCCCTTCTTAAAGAGAGGAACCACCACCCCGGTCTGCCAATCCAGAGGTACCGCCCCCGATGTCCACGCGATGCTGCACAGTCTTGTCAACCAAGACAGCCCCACAGCATCCAGAGCCTTAAGGAACTCCGGGCGGATCTCATCCACCCCCGGGGCCTTGCCACAGAGGAGCTTTTTAACTACCTCAGCAACCTCAGCCCCAGAAATAGGAGAGCCCACCACAGATTCCCCAAGCACTGCTTTCTCATAGGAAGACGTGTCGGTGGGATTGAGGAGGTCTTCGAAGTATTCCCTCCACCGATCCACAACATCCGCAGTCGAGGTCAGCAGAACACCATCCGCACCATACACGGTGTTGACAGTGCACTGCTTCCCCTTCCTGAGGCGGCGGATGGTGGTCCAGAATCGCTTTGAAGCCGTCCGGAAGTCGTTTTCCATGGCCTCGCCGAACTCCTCCCATGTCCGAGTTTTTGCCTCCGCGACCGCTGAGGCCGCACACCGCTTGGCCTGTCGGTACCTGTCCGCTGCCTCCGGAGTCCTACGAGCCAAAAGAACCCGATAGGACTCCTTCTTCAGTTTGATGGCATCCCTCACCGCCGGTGTCCACCAACGGGTTCTAGGATTACCGCTACGACAGGCACCAACTACCTTGCGGCCACAGCTCCAATCAGCCGCCTCGACAATAGAGGTGCGGAATGTCCAGCACCTCCCTCGTGACATGTTCAAAGTTCTTCCGGAGGTGGGAATTGAAACTCTCTCTGACAGGAGACTCTGCCAGACGTTCCCAGCAGACCCTCACAATGCGTTTGGGCCTGCCAGGTCTGTCCGGCATCCTCCCCCACCATCGCAGCCAACTCACCACCAGGTGGTGATCGGTAGAAAGCTCCGCCCCTCTCTTCACCCGAGTGTCCAAAACATGAGGCCGCAAATCCGATGACACAACTACAAAGTCGATCATGGAACTGCGGTAAAGGGTGTCCTGGTGCCAAGTGCACATATGGACACCCTTATGCTTGAACATGGTGTTTGTTATGGACAATCTGTGACGAGCACAAAAGTCCAATAACAAAACACCACTCGGGTTCAGATCCGGGCGGCCATTCTTCCCAATCACGCCTCTCCAGGTTTCACTGTTGTTGCCAACATGAGCGTTGAAGTCCCCCAGTAGGACAAGGGAATCACCCGGGGGAGCACTTTCCAGTACTCCCTCGAGTGTATCCAAAAAGGGTGGGTACTCTGAACTGCTGTTTGGTGAGTAAGCACAAACAACAGTCCGGACCCGTCCCCCCACCCGAAGGCGGAGGGAGGCTACCCTCTCGTCCACCGGGTTGAACTCCAACATGCAGGCTTTGAGACGGGGGGCAACAAGAATTGCTACCCGAGCTTGTCGCCTTTCACTGCTTTCAACGCCAGTGCTGAAGAGAATCCAGCCCCTCTCGAGAGAACTGGTTCCAGAGCCCTTGCTGTGCGTCGAGGTGAGTCCGACTATATCCAGCCGGAACTTCTCTACCTCGCGCACAAGCTCAGGCTCCTTCCCCCCCAGCGAGGTGACGTTCCACGCCCCAAGAGCTAGCTTATGTAGCCGAGGATCGGACCGCCAAGTGCCCTGCCTTCGGCTTCCGCCCAGCTCACAATGCACCCGACCTCTATGGCCCCTTCCATGAGTGGTGAGCCCATTGGAGGGGGGACCCACGTTTCCTCTTCGGGCTGTGCCCGGCCGGGCCCCATGGGGACAGGCACGGCCACCAGGCGCTCGCCATCGTGCCCCAACACCGGGCCTGGCTCCAGAGGGGGGCCCCGGTGACCCGCGTCCGGGCGAGAGAAATCTGAATCCTTGTTGTTTCGTTCCCATAGAAGTCTTCGAGCTGCTCTTTGTCTGATCCCTCACCTAGGACCTGTTTGTCTTGGGAGACCCTCCCAGGGGGCATGAAAGCCTCCGGACAACATAGCTCCTAGGATATGGATATATTCCAAAACTTGTCCCACCCATTTACAAGACAAAATTAAATATGATTGGATTTTGTTTATGACCAATTTTAGTCTCTTTTTTATTTGTCGACGCAGATTTACTGAGGGCTGTGGGGAGGGATCTGTGAGTCTGTGTGCGTGCGGATTCGCACAGCCTCTGACAAAGGTGATGGAGAGAGGGTAGACGACATCATAAGAGTGTTGTAACGTGTCCCTTTTTCAGCGGCTTTATCCACAATTCCGGATTATTTTGTGAACTTGTCATGCATATATTTTGTGGGTATATAAAACGTACTTTCTCAGCTTTAAACATTTTGATTTGAGGGGGAAAGACATTTATTTGAGGAGAGCCCTCTCTCCTCCTATGTAGAGCCTGCCCGGGTGTCAGCGCTTATAATAACAGAATCACTAATACTTGGTTAATATTCAAGTCACAAAATGTAAATGGAGTTTTGTTGGCGGTTTTTGAATGGTTATTTATTGGATTTTATAGGCAAAATAGTTTAGCTCAAATTGGCTTTGCTGTAAGCAGACTTTTATTTACGTTTATTTAATATTTAGAATGCATTAAAAAAAATCCATCCGTCGTCATGTTTTTCATAGTGATTGTGAACGAGAGGCAAAATTACCCCAAAAATGCTGTTCCCCTTTAAAATGTTTCCACTTTTACCATTCCCATCATTTTGTGCCTATTCCTGAGGTTTATTGTATTCTAAAAGGGTCTGTGACTGAACGAAAGTCCAAGAACCACTGCATTGTTCTGTTGATTAATATTGTGCTGCATATTGCTGATTACCAACATTGTTGATCAGGTAAAATCAAGGACATACTGCCGAAGGACAAGGTGTCTGACACAACC
This sequence comes from Entelurus aequoreus, assembly GCF_033978785.1. Lineage (NCBI taxonomy): Eukaryota > Metazoa > Chordata > Actinopteri > Syngnathiformes > Syngnathidae > Entelurus > Entelurus aequoreus. The sequence continues at coordinate 38,761,561 of NC_084745.1, forward strand.
AAGCTGGTGCTGATCAACGCCATCTATTTCAAAGGCAACTGGAACCAAAAGTTCAATGAAGAGTTGACTGTTGATGCTCCATTTAAAATCAACAAGGTAACATTGTGAATATGATAAGATGTGTTTGATAGTCGGGGTTTACACTTTACACCTGCATGGGGTGCATTATCCACTTTAGCCGCTGGATAGAAGTGGAGTATTAAACATTTTTAAAATGTGTTTTGTTGCAGTTCCAACTTTGACCACATTGTCAGTTACTATGTTGAGTGGTGATCATTGCATTACGAAATAATTACCCCCCTCCTAACCTAATGTGAGATCCACCCAGGAAGGGGGCTATATGAATCCCTTTCCTATTGTAATTTAATCTGTATTGAAAGTGAAAACTAGAATTGAGCCCTTTATTGTCATGGCGCGATAAGTTAGTTTAAAATGGAACTTTGAAAGAATATTTATCAAAATGAATTGAAAGTGAGTTAGACCAAAATAACACTGAAGGGCTCAATTAATATCCATGGTGTGTGGACACAGACAAACATTAATGAACAGTGGAACCCCTTTATTTCAACATAAGCGGTTGTCTACATAATTAAAAATCAAAAACTAAATTAACTATTGCTTGCACATTGACTTGTGACTCTGCGCACAGACGTTAGGAGCACAGCTGATATTACAGATGTTTTTGTTGATATTATTTTCCTCCATTTGTGCGCATTTGTATATTCTTATGTAGTCATGATATTTTATCTAGCAGAGTTGTTTTGGTAATTGCGCTATATTATTTGACGTCATATAAGCACACATTTTTGTTTCGATAGCTAAAGAAAATCAACTTAAGCAGCACATTTGAGTAATAATAACAGTAACAAGTTCAAACCCTGGCCGAGTCATACCAAAGACTATAAAAATGGGACCCATTGCCTCCCTGCTTGGCACTCAGCATCAAGGGTTGGAATTGGGGGTTAAATCACCAAAAATGAATGGCACCGCTGCTGCTCACTGCTCCCCTCACCTCCCAGGGGGTGAACAAGGGGAGGGGTCAAATGCAGACGACAAATTTCACCACACCTAGTGTGTGTGTGACAATCATTGGTACTTCCTGAGGGAACTCTCCTGAAGGAATCAATAAAGTAGTATCTTTAACTTAACTTTAGTGGATAAGTTGGTCAACATGTTGTTGACATAAACTTCAACAGATTCCACTGTATTATGAAAAATATTTGAAAAATATATTTTTGTTCAAATAAGTAAGTACATACATTATTATAAATATGCGTGGTGGTCAAGCTAGCTCTGTCCTCAATGGGTACTAGGGCGCCTTTAGCCGTTCTAGAAGAGAAAATACTGTATGCTTGTGTTGTTTTTGCTGTACGAGTCGTTCAAATCACGAAAAGGATAAACATTTCTTCAGAGTTCCTCTAGACGTAATTAAAAAAGGGAGGAAGAGTGCAAGATTTTGCAAAACAACGAGAAAAGCATGCAGCTTAACTCCAGTCCAGGGGAGCAGAGTCAAAGAATTCATGAGTTTGCAGTGAACACTTCCTTAAAGTTTTTTTTAAATATTCTTTTAATGTTTATAATTTCCCATTTAAGTGTTATCTTGATATTATTTGTATATCTTAAACACATGTTTGCTATGAGTATTTTGAAAAGCACCAACTCAGCGAGTCTAAATTAAAGAAATCAAAAGTGAGCAAAAACCTAAAAGAGTTAAGTTTTTACCAAAGGCAACAATCATAAATGAAGATTTCAGCACATTCACAATGTTCATATATATACTTATATTTTGATAAAAACGGGAAAAACACGCTACTCGTAAACAGCTCGCACAACCACAGCAACAAACATGTGTTGGGCAGTAGCTCGTTACATGTAGCGAAGCTACGTAGCTTAACTATATTTCCTAGGAGCTTGGCAGTAGCTTAGCTACTTTTTAAACGAGTCAAGATTTCTGTAGCTTAGCTATTTTTAGACCCATGTAGCGGGTAGCTTAGCTACAAATCTACAAAAGAAAGAGGGAGAAGAGAAAGATAAAAGAAAGAGACAAATGGACTAGTGCAACTGAACCGGCAGGAGAAAAAATATACGGAAAAATTAATGATGTTTGGTTGGTTTACGTGGTTTATGTGGGATCTGAGCTGAGGATGTCGTTGGGGCTTGTGCAGCCCTTTAAGACACTCGTGATTTAGGGCTATATAAATAAACTTTGATTGATTGAGTGATTGATACGTATAAGAAAATCCATGATCGGTTGGTTTACTATGATGAGTCACGATTGGTTAAGATTAGGGCAAGATCGGGCGGGTCATCGAACCAGTAAGGGAAATCACAACAGACACGGACATCTCAAATGACAAAAGGGAGTCGGAGAAGAGAAGAGTAAATATTCAAGCAGGCAATTAAAAAAAAAAAAAAAAAACTAGTGGAAGATGGCAGAGGGATTCTCTTTGTTAGATTTTTCTTTTAGCGATGTAAACAACGTCCAGGAAACCCACAATGTGTCTACTTAGCCACATTTGGACAAATGTATGTTTTTTGATAAAACAATGCCCAAAACATAAATTTTAGTTGTTTACCTTTTAAGCCCAAATCAAAACTTTTCTCAACATGGAAAACGTAGAACACACATTTAAGAACACACATTAATGTGAGTTGAGTTCGAAGTTGGGCAGCACGGTGGTTAAGGGGTTAGTGCATGTGCCTCACAATATGAAGGTCCTGAGTTCAATCCCGGGCTCTGGATCTTTCTGTGTGGAGTTTGTATGTTCTCCTTGTGACAGCGTGGGTTCCCTCCGGGTACTCCGGCTTCCTCACACCTCCAAAGACATGCACCTGGGGATAGGTTGATTGGCAACACTTAAAATTGGCCCTAGTGTGTGAATGTGAGTGTGAATGTTGTCTGTCTATCTGTGTTGGCCCTGCGGTGAGGTGGCAACTTGTCCAGAGTGTACCCCGCCTTCCACCCGATTGCAGCTGAGATAGGCTCCAGCACCCCCCGCGACCCCGAAAGGGACAAGCGGTAGAAAATGGATGGATATATGGAGTTCGAAGTTTTACTGCACATAATAACTATTATCAACTGTTCCCAAACAACACACAAGTCATTGTTTTTATGTCAAGATATATAGATGGGCGCTGTTTTTATTTACTGTAGGCAGAGAAAATTAGTAACATTATAGGGGTGGGCCAAAGAAAAGGCACACTAAAATAAATACATACAGTGGGGTGTGGGGAACCCTCAGAGGGAGTTGTAGGGTGTCCCCGGCTAAATGACAGTAAGTAATGGGGCTATGTGGTTGCATATGTAGACTGTCAGTTACATTAATAATAGCAATAATAATAATAATGAATTACATTTGTAACACACTTTACATTTGTTAAAATCTCAAAGTGCTACAAAGTAGAAAAAAGAAAAAGAAAAAAGAAAAAAAAAGAAAATAGAAAGTTAGAATATATAATAGAAAATTAAAATAGAAATAAAAACATGAAAAACACTAGATAAACACTAGATAAAACAGAAACGTAGATAAAATAGAAATAAAAACATGAAAGCACTGGATAAAACAGATAGGCAAGCAGTGCATTTAAAAACAAGAAGGCAGAGGAATTAGATAAAAGCTGTGCTGAAAAGGTGGGTTTTTAGTCCCTTCTTAAAACGGTCGACCGACTGTGGTGCTCTAAGATGGTCGGGGAGAGCGTTCCAGAATTCGGGTGCGGTCGAGCAGAAAGCCCGGCGGCCCATTGATTGTAAGTTTGTCCTGATGGGTTTGAGGAGGTTGGTGTTTGAGGAGCGGAGGTTGCGGGTAGGAGGTTGAGGGAAAACTAGGTCCTTGAGGTAGGTGGGGGCGTTAATAGGTAATAATGTTAATTGCTATACAGGTATATAAGAGCTTAAAATGTAGAAGTTGGGGAAGAATTTTATTTTGTTTGACTATGTTCCACAGTCAGGAAAATACTTTTACTTTAAATATGTTCAGTTTTATTGATTTCCATTCATGTAAAGATGGAGTTTGTTAAAGAGGAAGTGCACTTTAAAAAATGTTTGCCTATCGTTCACAAACATTATGAAAGACATGACGATGGATATATTTTTTCTTAATGTATTCTAAATTCTAAATAAATGCGATCAATGGAGCCTAAGGGAGCCACGCTATTCTGCCTATAAAGCCCTTAAAAAACTTCCAAACACCTTTATTAAAGGTGCCATAGGTAATAATGTGGCCAAAAATGGTACTCCAATCACGGTCAATATTCTGTAGTCCTCTCCCTCTCTCCCTGACTGAGGTTGCCAGATACACAGCCAAATCCAGCTCAATCGACTGGGCTACTCCAAGGAACTTCAAACTTCCACTGCCTCTTACTAGGGGTTGAGGTGCAGGGACCATAATAGCTGAATAGACGAGTTATTTTGGTAATAACAAATCTCTAACCAACACATTTTAAACAGAAATTAGGCTATTTTCAGAAAGAAGTATGTCATGCCTGCGTACAATATCACAACAAATAGCAATCATATGGTTATTGTCAGTACTACCAGAAAACAAAGACTAAAACAAACTACAACCAACGCTAGCAATGGTTATACTGGTGAAAAAAGGGAGAGCATGCTTAGCAGCCTAATGTACGCCCAAAACTAAAGAGACACATTTTACCAAGGTATGCCTATAGGCTACACGAATGAGGAATTATTTTATCATGTGATTTGGCTGTCTCCATACGTTTCACATTGCCATGATGACAGCCGTACTAATGTTGGAAGCCATTTCCTCTTTGTGTCAGCATATTGAAAACAAAATAGGAACTGACACTACCCATATCCACATAGGTTTTATTTGACGAAAATATATTTTGCCCTGTTAGCTCGAATACACATCGACATACAACTTTGTTAGACAAGATTATAGACTGTATTGGACATTATAGTTTACATACAAAATGTCAATTTCCATTTATTACAAGTAATAAGAAAACATAAATGGCTGACTTACTTTAATTTTCTAATTTCCTCCTTGCTAAGGAGAAAATTAGCAAGTTTGGCGTCAGATAAAAAAATCTTCTCAGCCTTCAATTGTCTCCATCTTTCAAAGGCATCCCCGATTTTTGTTCCTGGTTTTGTCATGAATAAATTGAGATTCGTAACGACGCCGTCTAGATTTACTAAGGTTTGACATGTTTAGTAACTTTACCAGTGGCAGTAGCCAGACGAAGAGGACGGTGGGTAACTGGCAACCTGGATGTGACACACTCACGGACTTTCTAATTGGTCAAACGGTAGAGGGCGGGACATCGAAATGAAAACAACAATATTACGGGGCTGTAAATCTAATTTTGAAATGAGCATATCCCCGGCTGAACAGCTGTTATCAGTTATAGAGGTATTCGAAAAGAACATGATTTTTTAATGCCTTTTGACACATCAGGGCCATTTAATGATGACTTGACATTATATTATTACAAATGGCTCTTTTAAGGTTGTATATCCATGCTGTAAGTAAATAGGTAATGTAGTAACAGGCACATGTATAATAAGATGTAATATTTACATATTTTGATCATTTTAAGCATACATGGTGCATTCATTTAAAAAACACATCACAACGTAAGCGTTTGTTTTTTCTCCAGCAGCATAACTGATTACTACTAACTGCAGACTTGATGAGAGCCAAGAAACATAATAAAACATCACTTACTGAACCATGTCTGCCGTCATTTGGATGCCGATTGATACAATCTTGTAATATTCCCGTTTAGATGAAGAATGACTCATAATCCTCACAAAGAAATGGGAGGTGGATTAAGCGTCTTTTTGTGTCGTTCTCACCATTACCGGGTCTAAATTGGCTGTCAAAATGTACAAACTTGTCGGAATTTGCCTCTATCCAGGTGAGAGGCATGATTTATGATCTAAAATAAACTTTCAAGGGAGGAAGCAGCTGACCACTTGATGATGTAAACATAGCAGTATAAACGTGTGATAGTATATAATAGTTTGTCTGGGTTTGCGCTTATAATAACAATATCACTAATACTTGGTTTATATTTAAGTCACAAAATGTAAATGGAGTATTGTTGGCGCTTTTTGGATGGTTATTTATTGGGTGTTATGGGAGAAATAAAGGACCTCCCTTGCCTCTGCTGTAAACTGACTTTTATTTACGTTTATTAACGAGTTAAAATGTTTTGTTTTTTTAAAAGAATTAATCCATCGTAATATCTTTTTTTTGTGAACGACAGGCAAAATTCCAAGACAGTTCAGTTCCCCTTTAATGTCTTTTCGTGAGACACATTTTTTGTTCCTTTAGCCAGGTTATTGTCATTTTGCCACTGTGGTTTCTGTTAAAACAGTTATTTATCCTGTGCTGAAAAATCTCCATTAGTGTATTTATCAGAGGTGTGGACTCAAGTCACATGACTTGGACTCGAGTCATGAATTTGATGACTTTAGACTCGACTTGACAAAATGTAAAAAGACTTGCAACTTGACTTGGACTTTAACATCAATAACTTGTGACTTCACTTGGACTTGAGCCTTTTGACTTGACAAGACTTGCTACTTTCCCCAAAACCCAAAGATTAAAAAGATATTCAGGAGCGCTCCGTATCTTTCATTGTGTACGTGTATGTCTGTCAGTGTGTGTGCTCTCAGTACAGCAGCCAATCAAATTACATCCACGTTGTTTTCATCCCACAGCATTCATCTAATCAAATTGCAGGACAACCAACGAAGAAGAGCTGTCAAACAACGCGCCAGTGAGAAAAAATTATGCCAAATAGTTTCGTTCGGGTATAAAAACTACGACTTGTTCAACAAAAAAACGAATTGCAGTATGCAAAACATGCGGTTCAAAGATTACAGACGGAGACGCAACAACTTCCAACTTCGTTTGACATTTGAAGTTGTACAAAGAACGGTATGTTTTTAATGTAAGCTAACGTTTATTGGCTAAGTAACGTAACTTTTATTTGCTGTGTAGTTAAATCAGTGAGGCTGTAAACTCACTGCTAACGTTATAACAATAGACATCTTATAAGTAGACGCAGCATGGAGCGCTACTGCCTACTGGCGCTGACGAGACGCGGGGCCGCCATCTTGGAGTGGTGATCCGCTCCACTCAGTGCAATTAATTTGGCACGAACAATGAACTGTCAGCGCATTTAATTCATCTTACCTCACTGAATACCTTTGATTTTCACACGCTTTTTTGTCATACGTGTAGCTATGATAAAGGACACATGTTCTGGTGTGTTTTATTATTCATAGTTTGCTTAACAGTAATAGAATATTCTTATATGCTATAAGTGACCAGACGTCCGAGATCAAAACTGGGAATATAATCCCAGAGAAGGGGGAAAAAAACGGTCAGCTATTTTTAAGTTGAAGAAACAATATGATTAGGTTTTATGTACATGCGTATATCCTACATAAACAATGTATGAATCAGTGGCGTGCCGTCACTAGAGGCAGGGGAGGCGGGGCCTCACCTGCCGTCATGGAAAGAAAAAACATTTAAAAAGAAAAAAATAATAATTAAATTGTTATATGTATCCAGTGATTATACTAAAGTTATTTTCCATTTAACTTCACCAGTTTTAGATTATTTGTATTTTTATTTTCACATTTGCCGTTCAAATACTGAGAAGAGACAGTGCGGTGATCAGCAGCCAGATGAGGCACGTCACTGATTTGTGCCTCAACATGGATTGTGCACAAGACTCGGCTAACTGCTGAGCTGCTGTGTAGTGAGACTGTATTGCTATATGAATTATATCAGCTAACTAAACTATGGCTTAGTTTAGTTAGCTGAGGTATATAATGTACAGTGTATTTTGTCAAAAACTGTATGTGTGTAACGTATTTCTTGTGCTGAGCATTCATAAATCTGCTGCAATAGACGTACTGGTTGAGGCTCGCAGTAATCCGGCCTCCTGGTGGTAGAGGGCGGTAGTGATCCCAGAGATCATTCCTCGGCCGCAGAAGAAAGAAAAAAAAAGAAAAAAAAAGTTTGCAAGCGATTGTTTATTTCCTCTAGCCTGCACTTTTATTAAAAACTAAGAGGATTACATATGTAAAATAAAACAGTTTTCTAAACTGGACTTTCAATCGAAGCAGGAGGTAATAATTAAAGGTATACCAACGCCGGAGCTAAAAGGTTTGCTTTTGACTTCGGGACAGAAGACCCGTTCTTTTCAAACGGCGTGGTACACACGCAAAGGCTGTCCAGCAAGAAAGGTAAGACCATAATAATGTTTTTTTTTATTAAATGTGCTTTTTTGTGTGCTACAGTTGTGTAAAGAATGCTGGTATGAGCTTTTAAACATAACCCGTTAACTGCTGCCAATCACATGGTGAATAAGATACTATTTAGGGTTCATATGTTTGTAAATCTGACTGTGATGATGCAGTGCCTCACCAGACATTAACCTCACCGCACGCCACTGGTATGAATACATTAGATCAGTGTTTTTCAACCTTTTTTGAGCCAAGGCACATTTTTTGCGTTGAAAAAATCCGGAGGCACACCACCAGCAGAAATCTTTAAAAAAACGAAACTCAGTTGACAGTAAAAAGTTGTTGTCGCAATTGTCGGATATTAATTCAAACCATAACCATAACCAACCATGCATCACTATAGCACTTGTCTCAAAGTAGGTCTACTGTCACGACCCGTCACATCCCGCCGTCACATCCCACCGTGACTTATTTTGAGTTTCTCTGTGTTTTCCTGTGTGTAGTGTTTTAGTTCTTGTCTTGCGCTCCTATTTTGGTGATTTTTCATGTCATGTACGGATGTACTCTGTGGACACCGTCTGCTCCACACGCTGTAAGTCTTTGCTGTCGTCCAGCATTCTGTTTTTGTTTACTTTGTAGCCAGTTCAGTTTTAGTTTCGTTCTGCATAGCTTTCCCTAAGCTTCAATGCCTTTTCTTAGGGGCACTCACCTTTTGTTTATTTTTGGTTTAAGCATTAGACACCTTTTTACCTGCTCGCTGCTTCCCGTTGTTTCCGACATCTACAAAGCAATTAGCTACCGGCTAACACCTACTGATATGGAAGAGTATTACATGGTTACGACGCAGAGCTCTAGGCAGCACCGACAATCAACAACAACACATAATTTGCAGACTATAATTACTGGTTTGCAAAAAATATTTTTAACCTAAATAGGTGAAATTAGATCATCTCCCACGGCACACCAGACTGTGTCTCACGGCACACTAGTGTGCCCCGGCACAGTGGTTGAAAAACACTGCATTAGATATCTATATATCTTAGGGACCTATAGACTGTATCTATGTTGCTGCAGCAGCAGAGAGTTTATTCTGTCTTGACACTTTGTATTGATATTTTGTATTACATTCTACCCTTAAATGATAATGTTTACAGTGATTGTTTTATATGTATTTTTTATGTATGTCGCTTTGGATAAAAGTGTCTGCCAAATACTTAAACATAAACTTGTATAAACACCTGAAAGTCTTTATATCAGTTAAAACCACCAATCTGTTTCACTGGATTCAGAATAAAACCAAATTATGTCTTACCCAACAATGTTAGTATTTGAATATTGTTACTTGAAGACTTATTCCTGGTTACAATTATACTGTTAAGAAAGTATTGTCTTATACTTTGCCTGAAATGAGAATGCATCATAATCAGTGGCGGCTGGTGAATTTTGTTTTAGGTGGGGCAGAAAGTTTGTAAACCAAACCCCTGTAGGGGGGTCATCCTCCCCCAGAAGATGTATTTGTGATTTTCACATACAAATATTGAAGATCTTTGCTCCTTCTCAACTCTGTGGTAATATTCTTTTCACAAAATACAACCAATAGTACATTAATGTTAAATCTTACTTGTGAAAAGTAATCCCCCGATTCCTATTTTCAACAGTCCGCTCATTTGAGCAGGAAAACGCTGAACACCAGGTAGAAAACATCTTTGTTTTCTACCTGTCAACTGTCAGTTTAGCATCTTTGTTTTCTACCTGTCAACTGTCAGTTTAGCATCTTTGTTTTCTACCTGTCAACTGTCAGTTTAGGCTGCTCACCACTTCAAGATGGCGGACGAATTTCTCACGTCACAACAGCCAATGCTGCGTCTACTTATAAGATGTCTATGGTTATAACGTCATTGCAAACACGGCAATCTGTTGCGTCCACTGCAGTTCGCTACCTTATTCATAGTTTTTGTTAAGTGATTTTTTTTAAGCAGGGTTGCATGAGGTACCTATACATAACATTACGTTAGTCAATGTATCACACACAGTAACGCAACGTTAGACGGCGGTCAGCAGCACCGCATATTTTACCCACCTACAAAAAGACAAACATAGTCAAATAAAGGTCAGTTAAAATGTATACTATATTAAGAATATGTGTACCTATTGCATAGGGCCCTGACATCTAAAAAGTACAACTCTGTTCATTGTTATGTTCATGTATTTGTTATGTTTTTCACGTTTACGCACACATAAACGCACATACAGTATGAGATTAGATCAATGAGATAAGGTAAAAACAGGATAGAAACTGCTGTGGAACTAGTTACAATGCAATATGCCATGGAAATACAATGTTAACACTTTTGTGCAAATAAGTACAGTGCACTTGTTTTTTCAAATGTGTTTATTCTGTAAAGGAATGAGTTAAATATTTTAAATGACTGGTTAATAGTGCTATTATGAAGTGCAATGTCAGCACTATTTTTTTTCCTGCAATTTCAAATGCACTTCCATCCATCCATCCATCTTCTTCCGCTTATCCGAGGTCGGGTCGCGGGGGCAGCAGCCTAAGCAGGGAAGCCCAGACTTCCCTCTCCCCGGCCACTTCGTCCAGCTCCTCCAGGGGGATCCCGAGGCGTTCCCAGGCCAGCCGGGAGAGATAGTCTTCCCAACGTGTCCTGGGTCTTCCCCGTGGTCTCCTACCGGTCGGACGTGCCCGAAAGAACTCCCTAGGGAGGCGTTCGGATGGCATCCTGACCAGATGCCAGAACCACCTCATCTGGCTCCTCTCGATGTGGAGGAGCAACGGCTTTACTTTAATCTCCTCCCGGATGACAGAGCTTCTCACCCTATTTCTAAGGGAGAACCTCGCCACCCGGCGGAGGAAACTCATTTCAGCCGCTTGTACCTGTGATCTTGTCCTTTCGGTCATGACCCAAAGCTCATGACCATAGGTGAGGATGGGAACGTAGATCGACCGGTAAATTGAGACCTTTGCCTTCCGGCTCAGCTCCTTCTTCACCACAACGGATCGATACAGCATCCGCATTACTGAAGACGCCGCACCGATCCGCCTGTCAATCTCACGATCCACTCTTCCCTCACTCGTGAACAAGACTCCGAGGTACTTGAACTCCTCCACTTGGGGCGAGTTATCCTCCCCAACACGGAGATGGCACTCCACCCTTTTCCGGGCGAAAACCATGGACTCGGACTTGGAGGTGCTGATTCCCATCCCAGTCGCTTCACACTCGGCTGCGACCTGATCCAGTGAGAGCTGGAGATATTGGCCAGATGAAGCCATCAGGACCACATCATCTGCAAATAGCAGAGACTTAGTTCTGCAGCCACCAAACCAGATACCCTCAACGCCCTTACTGTGCCTAGAAATTCTGTCCATAAAAGTTATGAACAGAATCGGTGACAAAGGGCCGCCTTGGCGGAGTCCAACCCTCACTGGAAACGGGTCCGACTTACTGCCGGCAATGCGGACCAAGCTCTGACACTGATTATACAGGGAGCGGACCGCCACAATAAGACAGTTCGTTACCCCATACTCTCTGATAACTCCCCACAGGACTTCCAATGGTACACGGTCGAATGCCTTCTCCAAGTCCACAAAGGACATGTAGACTGGTTGGGCAAACTCCCATGCACCCTCAAAGACCCTACCGAGAGTATTGCGCTGGTCCACAGTTCCACGACCAGGACGAAAACCACACTGTTCCTTCTGAATCCGAGGTTCGACTATCCGGCGTAGCCTCCTCTTCAGTACACCTGAATAGACCTTAACGGGAAGGCTGAGGAGTGTGATCCCAAGATAGTTGGAACACACCCTCCGGTTCCCCTTCTTAAAGACAGGAACCACCACCCCGGTCTGCCAATCCAGAGGTACAGCCCACGATGTCCACGCGATGTTGCAGAGTCTTGTCAACCAAGACAGCCCCACAGCATCCAAAGCCTTAAGGAACTCCGGGCGGATCTCATCCACCCCCGGGGCCTTGCCACTGAGGAGCTTTTTAACTACCTCGGCAACCTCATCCCCAGATATAGGAGAGCCCACCCGGATTCCCCAGGCACTGCTTCCTCATAGGAAGACGTGCTGGTAGGATTGTGGAGGTCTTCGAAGTATTCCCTCCACCGATCCACAACATCCGCAGTCGAGGTCAGCAGAACACCATCCCCACCATACACGGTGTTGACATTGCACTGCTTCCCCTTCCTGAGGCGGCGGATGGCGGTCCAGAATCGCTTCGAAGCCGTCCGGAAGTCGTTTTCATTGGCTTCACCGAACTCCTCCGCGACGGCTGAAACCGCACACCGCTTGGCCTGTCGGTACCTGTCTGCTGCCTCCGGAGTCCTATGAGCCAAAAGAGCCCGATAGGACTCTTTCTTCAGCTTGACGGCATCCCTCACCGCTGGTGGACACCAGCAGGTTCTAGGATTACCGCCACGACAGGCACCAACCACCTTGCGGCCACAGCTCCAGTCGGCCGCCCCGACAATAGAGGTACGGAACATCGTCCACTCGGACTCAATGTCCAGCGCCTCCCTCGTGACATGTTCAAAGTTCTTCCAGAGGTGGGAATTGAAACTCTCTCTGACAGGAGACTCTGCCAGGCATTCCCAGCAAACCCTCACAATGCGTTTGGGCCTGCCAGGTCTGTCTGGCATCCTCCCCCACCATTGCAGCCAACTCACCACCAGGTGGTGATCGGTAGAAAGCTCCGCCCCTCTCTTTACCCGAGTGTCCAAAACATGACAACAACACAGTCGATCATGGAACTGTCCATATGTGCCAAGTGCACATATGGACACCCTTACGTTTGAACATGGTGTTTGTTATTGACAATCTGTGACGAGCACAAAAGTCCAATAACAAAACACCACTCGGGTTCAGATCCGGGCGGCCATTCTTCCCAATCACGCCTCTCCAGGTTTCACTGTCGTTGCCAACATGAGCGTTGAAGTCCCCCAGTAGAACGAGGGAATCACCCGGGGGACACTCTCCAGTACTCCCTCGAGTGAATCCAAAAAGGGTGGGTACTCTGAGCTGCCGTTTGGCACATAAGCGCAAACAACAGTCAGAACCCGTCCCCCAACCCGAAGGCGGAGGGAAGCTACCCTCTCGTCCACTGGGTTGAACTCCAACGTGCAGGCTTTGAGCCGGGGGGCAAAAAGAATTGCAACCCCAGCCCGTCGCCTCTCACTGCCGGCAATGCCAGAGTGGAAGAGAGTCCAGCCCCTCTCAAGAGAACTGGTTCCAGAGCCCTTGCTGAGCGTCGAAGTGAGCCGGAACTTCTCCACCTCACGCACTAGCTCAGGCTCCTTCCCCCCAGCGAGGTGACGTTCCACGTCCCAAGAGCTAGCTTATGTAGCCGAGGATCGGACCGCCAAGTGCCCTGCCTTTGGCTGCTGCCCTGCTCACACTGCACCCGACCTCTATGGCCCCTGCTATGGGTGGTGAGCCCATTGGAGGGGGGACCCACATTGCCTCTTCGGGCTGTGCCCGGCCGGGCCCCATTGGGACCCAACTCCGGGCCTGGCTCCAGAGGGGGGCCCCGGTGACCCGCGTCCGGGCGAGGGAAATCTTGGTCCTTTGTTTGTGTTCTTCATAGAGGTCTTCCAGCTGCTCTTTGTCTGATCCCTCACCTAATATAATAGTTGCTATTATGAAGTGCAATGTCAGCACTATTTTTTTTCCTGCAATTTCAAATGCACTTGTTTTAATAAATGAATACAGCATTTTAAAAGCATACACAATCAGTGTAAATATATTAGTCTGTGGATAAAAGGACTTGAAAGGACTCAAAACTCAAAATGCCGGACTTGGGACTTGACTTGAGACTTTCCAGTCTTGACTTTGGACTTGACTCGGGACTTGCCTGTCTTGACTCGGGATTTGACTCGGGACTTGAGGGCAAAGACTTGAGACTTACTTATGACTTGCAAAACAATGACTTGGTCCCACCTATGGTATTTATTATAATGTTTATTTATCATTATTACTGTATCACTGCCTTTTATTTATTTTGTTTCCTGTGTTTGTCCCTCATTTTGTACATGGTACGCATTTTAAAAGACATTTTAAAAAGCGAGACAAAGGGCATGTTTCTGGCTCCTGTTTATTTTAATAAACAATCAAAATTAGCATTTTTTCTCTTGTTGGGTGGAAAGTTGTACATGAAGTTATATATTTCTATAATGTAGCTTTAATGTAGCAAGCTACTTTTGTCGTGTAGCTTGCTACAGTTCTCTGGGGATAGCATCCCCTGTAGCTTAGCTGCATTTAATCAAAAGTTACTTGTAGCTTAGTTAACTACATTTTCATTCAATAATAACAATAATAGAAATAATGGTCAAAAACATGGCATAAATTGTTAAGAACAAACTTGTAAAAAAAAAGTAACATTTTAGCAATTTTTCAGTGTATATTTGATTAAGGTTTTACTGATTTTAGAATGACACCAAACCAGTGAAGATGATGACTCAGAAAAGTAAATTCCCTATCGTTTTCATCCCAGAGATCAACTGCCAGGTAATGAAATTGTTTGTTTGTTTAATGACGAACATCAAATGGATTAAATTATATGTCATTATGCAGATTAATTTGTGTTTATCAAAATGATGCTTTGACAGATCCTAGAGCTGCCTTACAAAGGAAAGGATCTAAGCATGCTTGTCTTCCTGCCCAATGAAATTGAGGACGACATGACAGGCTTGGAGAAAGTACAACACACATTCAGTGAAAGAAGCAACAACACTGACGATAACGCATTATTTAATATCACAATTTCCCCTCCTGACAGTTGAAGACAGCCCTGACATATTCCAAATTAATGGAGTGGACTTCTTCGCCCATGATGATTGTAGAAGAGGTCGAGGTGAGCCTGCCAAGATTCAAGATGGAGGTGACCTACGACTTAGAGAGCATTCTGGGCAGCATGGGCATGGTGGATGCGTTTGACAGCAGCAGGAGCGACTTCTCTGGTAAGGAATGACTCATTTGGGCAGACAAAAATTAATAACAATACAGTCATTTGGACTCAATTAATCAATGAAATAGCGTAGCCGGGCCGATATTTGGCATTTTGACATATAATGATATTAGCCTTCTTTTATCCAAAGACATGCACCTGGGGATAGGTTGATTGGCAACACTAAATTGGCCCTATCATGTGAATGTGAGTGTGAATGTTGTCTGTCTATCTGTGTTGGCCCTGTAATGAGGTGGCGACTTGTCCAGGGTGTACCCCGCCTTCCGCCCGATTGTAGCTGAGATAGGCTCCAGTGCCCCTCGCAACCCCGAAGGGAATAAGCAGTAGAAAAGGGATGTATGTATATATATATATATATATATATATATATATATATATATATATATATATATATATATATATATATATATATATATATATATATATATATATATATAATTTTCTCCCCATCACCCCTTGCCCGCTCCCCACCACCACCACCCTCCCCCCTTTCTCTCCTTGGAGTGCTGATCGCCAACAGCATGTCTCTTCTGCTTACAAGAACTTGTCAGAACTTCCCTTTTTTGCCGGAAATTCCAGTTTTTGTCCTTCTCTCCTGGAGTCTTCCTCCCGTTTTATGCATTTTTGCTACTACAGCGATCTTACGACAAGTCTTCGTCCGCTACACTCGCGGTGTGGGAGCATAGCGAGTTGTTATGTTTCGTGATTCAGTCAAATAACAGTCCAACACAGATGGATGGACATGAAGATGACAGAAAATCTATCTCTGCCAAAAATACACACGTTGTGTACATTGACAAATAGGGGACTTATACAATACGTAAAGAAGACCAGGCAGCAGCTCATTTCTGTAATATTGAAGAAGAAATGGTCGGCCAGCTTGAAAAATGTCCCACCTTAGCTACATGAAGGATCCCAGAGTTGTTTAAATGTTTGCCATATTTAGAAATTGTGTATTTCATATAAATCATACAATTTAGAAATCATTTATTTAAATCATTGATTAGATTGTGTAACAAATTGACAACAGGAAGTGAACAAAGTGTATGTATTCATAATTGCTATTAAGTGGAAAAGGGATAGGATTAAATAAGCTTTGCTTCTTCCTTCTCCTTTTCGGACATGTTGTAAAGACAAATGAAAATATATAAAATATGTGATGTATCATATTGAAACTTTATACATATTCGAAGTAAACTTCAACCTACCAACCAACCAACCAACCAGGGAAGTGCACATGATTATAGAGGGGCAGGGGCTCAAAGTCAGAAAAGGGCAGGACATTTTTTTTTGGTCCTTTACACAATATGGAAATTAATGTAAAATTAAATTTGCTAATAGGAAGCTAACTACTTAGCTGTGTGTCCCTTGTAGGTAAAAGTGATTGCCATTTCTTTTGTGTCAACAAATTATTGTCATAATGAGTTCATTCACATTATCATAGGCTTGGAAGACATGAAAAGCAACAAAACACTGGTTTATTATTAGGCTGTTTATTGTTAAAGATAAGCACTTTAATATTGAACATTGAACAGTGCAACATGAACATTGAAAAAAAATACAAAAATAAATACCCAAATGGAAAAAACTTCAATGTGAAAATCTGTCCTTCCCTTAACTTGATGAAAACACCATCAAGTTGTAACTTATGGTCTTTCTCACTCAATGCTCGGACTAAACAACTGAAACGCAATACAGGGCCAAAAATATGGACCAGGGGCCAGTAGAGGGCTGTAGGATGGAGGCCACCCATACCCAAATATGCTCCTCAATGTAAATTCAGGGCTTCCATGAAATGCTGTGAAATCATCAATTTTAGCCATGCATTAAGAGGTCTGCTACCCTTAGCTGCTTCCTGGCGCTCCTTCTCCTTCCTTTTCTGCATCATTTCTTTTTTTGGCATTGTGCTGCAGGCATAATCAACATGAATCAAGTTTAAATACAGATGGTAATATTCCTAACAGATAACCTACATCTTATATCCCCAGAATGCTGAAATTATTATTATTATTAATAATAATAATAATTATTATTATTATTATCATTATTATTATTATTATTATTGTTATTATTATCATTATTATCATTATTATTATTATTATTATTATTATTTTGCTAACCCACACAGTAATAGCAAAGTCACAATAAACTGTATATCTAAACCTCTACTATGAGAGAAATGTGATCCGCCGTAAACACAGTGCATTTTATTTTGAAAATTAACCCGTGTTTTATTTTGTATTTTATACACTACTTCCTGTCCCGCACGATCCGCTCTGCTCTGTGCGGAATTGATGTGCCGTGCTCAATTGATGCGCCGTGCTCCGACGTCCGGCAAAAACAGAAGCTGACACATTGAATAATAGAATATTACAGCGTTTTTCTGAAATATCACCCATATTAGTTGCTGAATGAGTGGACGGCGATTAGACCATAACATAACTCACAGGTTCAAGTTGCTCCACTGTCACGTCTCCGGCTCAGGGGCGCAGTTGGCTCTCTCTGCTCTCACTTACTCACTCACTCGCCCTCTCTCTCTCTCTCTGGCGGAAGCGGCAGGCTCAAACAACCCCATATTACAAGAAAACGTGGAGGTTTTTTTTGGGGGGTTTTTTTTTTTTACATCCCTGACAGGAATTTATTAATGTTGTTTAAAGAAAAGAAGGAAAAAAAAAGAAAAAAACACACACAGGCAGAGGGCACTTTTTAAGACGAGGCAAAAAAGGGCAGGGGCTCGAGCACCCATAGGGCCCTATTTGTGCACATGCCTGCAACCAACCAATATAACAGGGTTCTTCACAAGGAAACCTTACAATGTATTAAATCCATAAACTGCTGTAAAATTGATTAGAAGTGGAGTTGTTATGATGTAGAACAATCCCATATTTTTGACCAATTATCAGGAGATTTCTCATATTTTCAAATGCCAATGTTGGTGTTCTTCTTAGACACACATAATGAAGGTGTTTGTAAAATCCTCTCATGTTTTTTGCTGCCAAATTAACCACAACATTAGCACCACATAAAATATTAAGTTGCTACTGGTCCGCTGCTTCCTAAAAATAATGTTTCAAAAACCCAGCCTAAAGCCTTGTCCAGCTGTTTACTGATGTATACTATTCATGTTTAAATAAGTTTTATTGCAAATGACGGCTCCAAATATCGGTTACAAACTGACTACTAATAATCGGTATCGGCATCGGCCCTAAAAAAAAAGTATATCAGTCGATCTCCACTAAAAAAAGACGTGTGGTTTATACAGAAAACCTGCTTAAGGGGGTCCTATGAAAAAATAACTTTACTTATCTGTTGGTACCTGTTTATATGTATTTGGGAAGTCCCGAAAATGTGAAATCAAACCAAGGCATGGCGTAGATATGTATAAAACAAACTTGCTTTCATCCAAACTTGCTCTGAATTAGCTACTGTATGTGGAAATTGAGACGATTGTGATGTATTTTGCCTTAGTTAAGTCAGCAGATACCCCCATATATGGTAAAAGTTCACCCGAAGAGCTTTGCGCAAGTCCGACTTTGTAGTCTGACGTTGTAGTCAATAAGCACCTTCTTTTTGTCTCTCCTCTTGTTGTGGGGCAAACTGGCTTCTACATGCACATGTATCCTCCGCTGTTGCCATTTGTAATACAAAGTAGCGCATAGTTCGAACTTGTATCTGTCAGCTATGGAGGCGTTAAAAAGTACAATATGGCTGATGGGGAGAAGACGCAGTCGAAGTGGGCTTGGCCTACAGCAGGACTTCAGCACGTAAATATGACCACCCACAAAACTGCTCATTCTGAAAGACAGTCAGAAAGTGGCTTGAAAATGGTCTGTAAAACAAAATAGATGCAAAATGTTGACAAAATAACCACCATTACATCTTATGTAGACCACAAGAAGTGTTTTAAAATAAACAAAAAAAACATAATAAGACTCCTTTAAGTCGACAGAGTCCTTATCAAGTCCTTGTACATCATGTTCTTCTTACTTAATAGTGTGCACTAAAGTCCAGCATACTAAATGTTCAACAGTTTATCGCCACATAATTAAAAAATCGAGGTAATTTATAATGTGTTATGTCAACATACAATGTCAACATCCTCATTAAAAGCACTGTTAAGTAAACAAAACTGCAGTACAGTAAATCTCACAAATATGAGAGCTTTCTTTTCTCTGCTTTAGTTTGTAAATCATTTTTTAAATGGTTTTACATAAATAAATCGAGGTGTGATGGCCATAGCTTCAGGGTGAAAAGAGTGCTGTCTCACAGGTCAAGAGAGGGGTTTAGATTTTTTTACATTTCACGCATTGCCAATATCCATATTGAAGGGCAGAAGTTAGTGAAATGCTAAATGTCTCCAACAATTTATCCAATAATATTCAAAATGCCGACGTGTGCCATTGTCAACTGCCACAATAGAGGTGGAAGGAATAAAAGTAGCTTGTATCGCATTCCTAAGCGTATTACTGGACAAACGGAAGTGGCTGAAAGAAAAGTTAATGGCGAAGACGAGCATGGATTGCTACTATTAACCAGAGGTGGGACCAAGTCATTGCTTTGCAAGTCACAAGTAAGTCTCAAGTCTTTGCCCTCAAGTCTCGAGTCAAGTCCCGAGTCAAGACAGGCAAGTCCCGAGTCAAGTCCAAAGTCAAGACTGGAAAGTCTCAAGTCAAGTCACAAGTCCTGCATTTTGAGTTTCGAGTCCTTTCAAGTCCTTTTGACCACAGACTAATATTTTTACACAGATTGTATATGCTTTTAAAACGTTGTATTTATTTATTAAAACAAGTGCATTTGAAATAGCAGGAAAAAAAATAGTACTGACA
The DNA here is from genome assembly GCF_033978785.1 of Entelurus aequoreus. Lineage (NCBI taxonomy): Eukaryota > Metazoa > Chordata > Actinopteri > Syngnathiformes > Syngnathidae > Entelurus > Entelurus aequoreus. Next base: position 38,781,603 of record NC_084745.1, read on the forward strand.
TTGCAATTCATAATAGCACTATTAACCAGTCATTTTAATAGTTTAAACAATTTTAAACATTTAACTCATTCCTTTACAGAATAAACAAAAACAAGTGCAACTGTACTTATTTGTACAAAAGTGTTAACATTGTATTTCCATGGCATATTGCATTGTAACTAGTTCCACAGCAGTTTCTATTCTGTTCTTACCTTATCTCATTGATCTCATCTCATACTGTATGTGTGTTGATGTGTGCGTACATATGAAAAACATAACAAATACATGAACATAACAATGAACAGAGTTGTACTTTTTAGATGTCAGGGCCCTCTGCAATATGTACACATATTCTTAATATAGTATACATTTTAACTGACCTTTATTTGACTATGTTTGTCTTTTTGTAGGTGGCTAAAATACGCGGTGCTGCTGACCGCCGTCTAACGTTATGTTACTGTGTGTGATACATTGACTAACGTAACGTTATTTGTAGGTACCTCATGCAACCCTGCTTAAAAAAAATCACAAAAAGTATGAATAAGGTAGCGAACTGCAGTGGACGCAACAGATTGCCGTGTTTGAAATGACGTTATAACCATAAACATCTTATAAGTAGACGCAGCATTGGTTGCTGTGACGCGAGCAATTTGCATCTTGAAGTGGTGATGAGGAGCCGGCGAGCAGCCTAAACTGACAGTTGACAGGTAGAAAACAAAGATGCCGGGCTGGTGTTCAGCGTTTTCCTGCTCAAATGAGCGGACTGTTGAAAATAGGAATCGGGGGATTACTTTTCACAAGTAAGATTTAACATTAATGTACTATTGGTTGTATTTTATAAAAATAACATTAGCACAGAGTTGAGAAGGAGCAAAGATCTTCAATATTTGTATGTGAAAATCACAAAGAAATCTTCTGGGGGAGGATGACGCCCCTACAGGGGTTTGGTTTACAAACTTTCAGCCCCACCTAAAACAAAATTCACCAGCCGCCACTGATTATGATGCATTCTCATTTTAGGCAAAATATAAGACAATACTTTCTTAATAGTATAATTGTAACCAGGAATAAGTCTTCAAGTAACAATATTCAAATACTAGCATTGTTGGGTAAGACAGCATTTGGTTTTATTCTGAATCCAGTGAAACAGATTGGTGGTTTTAGCTGATATAAAGACTTTCAGGTGTTTATATATGTTTAAGTATTTGGCAGACGCTTTTATCCAAAGCGACATACATAAAAAATACATATATAACAATCACTGTAAACATTATCATTTAAGGGAAGAATGTAATACAAAATATCAATACAAAGTGTCAAGACAGAATAAACTCTCTGCTGCTGCAGCAACAGAGATACGGTCTATAAGATATATAGATATCTAATGTATTCATACATTGTTTATGTAGGATATACGCATGTATATATAACCTAATCATATTGTTTCTTCAATTTAAAAATAGCTGACCGTTTTTTTCCCCTTTCTCTGGGGATTATATTCCCAGTTTTGATCTCGGACGTCTGGTCACTTATAGCGTATAAGAATATTATATTACTGTTAAGCAAACTATGAATAATAAAACACGCCAAAACATGTGTCTTTTATCATAGCTACACGTATGACAACAAAGCGCGTGAAAATCAGTGGTATTCAGTGAGGTAAGATGAATTAAATTTGCTGACAGTTCATTGCTCCTGCCAAATGAATTGCACTAGTGGAGCGGATCACCACTCCAAGATGGCGGCCCCGCGTCTCGTCTGCGCCTGTAGGCAGTAGCGCTCCATGCTGCGTACCCTTATAAGATGTCTATGGTTATAACGTTAGCAGTGAGTTTACAGCCTCACTGATTTAACTACACAGCAAATAAAAGTCACGTTACTTAGCCAATAAACGTTAGCTTACATTCAAAACTTACCCTTCTTTGTGCATCTTCAAATGTCGAACGAAGTTGGAAGTTGTTACGTCTCCGTCTATAATATTCGAACTGCATGATTTGCATAGGGCTATTCGTTTTTTGTTGACCGAGTCGTAGTTTTAATACCCGAACGAAATTAACTTTGGCATAATTGTTTCTCACTGCCGCATTGTTTGACAATTCTTCTTCATTGGTTGTCCTGCAATTTGATTGGATGAGAGCTGTGTGATGAAAACAGCATAGATCTAATTTGATTGGCTGTTGTACTGAGAGCACACCAGCTGACAGGAACAACACGCTGATAGACAGACGAAGAAAAGGAAAAATACGGAGCGGCGCGCTCCCAAATAACTTTTTAATCTTTGGGTTTTGGGGAAAGTAGCAAGTCATGTCAAGTCAAAAGGCTCAAGTCCAAGTGAAGTCACAAGTCATTGATGTTAAAGTCTAAGTCGAGTTGCAAGTCTCTTTACATTTTGTCAAGTCGAGTCCAAAGTCATCAAATTCATGACTCGAGTCTGACTCGAGTCCAAGTCATGTGACTCGAGTCCACACCTCTGCTATTAACCGAGATGTGACGTGCTGACAACTTTTTGTTTGTTTGGCTCATTTCAGGTAAAACATTTGTAAGTAAAAAATAATCCAAAATAAATGACAGCTCCACTATGCATTAACTTCATGTGCTTGGTCGAAGAACTTTGATAGTAGTTGTATTGATAAAAGTAGTACTCTTATCCGGACTGCAGCCTCCACATTAAACAAAAGTAAAGCTACATGAGAACACGATTCTCTGTATCCTGGCTAACAGTCACAGCGTGCTGAGGTGACATTAGATTGGTTAACTTATCTGTGATCATCCAGCATGTTGAACTTGGGTCGGATCATTTCTGAGAGTCCATTACTCCCGGCTGGCTTGATGACACGATGTCTACTGGGTTTATACAGATAAACATAAACGTCACAAACCCATCCACAAACAAACTTGACTCCAATAATTTTGAAAGTCTTTCCAATTGTGTAATGGGCTGGGTTGAACAATTAAGTAGTTCCCAAAGTCCAGGTATGAGACATCAGGGAAGATGTCATGCATGGTCTTTGCTCCACTCAGATTTGTTGATCTTGTACGGATCTTTGCATCCAATTACAGCTGTTTGCTCCTTATAACGACAAAGGGACTTCTAATCTAATGACTCATGGTATTTCTCCATTGTATCACAGCAATGTTATTTTCCACTGAATAGTTCGGAAATATTACATGTAGCGCTATCGTGAACGATGATGCTCGTCCTTCAAAATGGCTGTGGCGATGCACTTCCGGGAAAAGTCGAAATCCCTCTATTCACTCAATATTTTTAGGCGTGATGTTGTCTAACTACACGTTTTATAAAAATATGTTTCCAACAACTGTAAAAGGAATACTTTAGGCTCTCTAAACGACAAAAATATTTTTTACTACCTATTTTGATTAACTCACCAAGGGGTTATATTAGGATTGTTTTAGGTGTTAATAGTTTTGATTTCAGCTGGTGGGGGGGCATAATTGGCTGAGTGCAGGGGGCAACACTTTAAGAGGCGGGGCATGAATTGCTTGAAAAGTGCCATCAAACAAATCTACCCTACACATTGAAGCATCAAAACAATATAAAGTTGAAATATGTATTCAACTACAGACTCAAAGGGTCAAGCGTAACCTATTCTTTAAGTAACTTAAAGATACAATTGGATAAGAATTTCTCCATTCGGACACCTAATTAGCATACTGCACATACACACAGATACAGATTCATGTTCATGTAAACTAAATGTGATCATTTCTGGACGAATTGTGTGTGAAGTCTGTAAAAACTGCTGCCGAACTGAAATGCCATCAAAAAAACTGAAATGCTGATTAAATCAGAACAAATTATCTACATGTCAGTCATTGTTTAAGACCGACACGAGGAGGAAATACATAAATAAGTACAGCATCTTTGTATTTGTTTTTTGAACACATGCTCCCAATAACACTCTAAATGCAACTCCCATAGATTTAAAAATCTTATGTTTGGTCAAAGTCACAAATGTAAGCGATGGTTATTTTTGTTTGCTGTAATGTTGACGACCGCTAATGTTGAGATCTGTCAGCAGTCCAAGAGCTGTCCGGGCGGGGTTTCTTAAAGGCCTCAAATGTCCGGCATTTTGAATCAGGGTTGCGTGTATTTTTAATGTACGTCCTGGGTTGAGAAGGGGTTAAAAACAAAACAAATTGTGAAGGTGTGCGCACACACGCAGTAGCTTTCGTGAGGGAGAGGCAGAGACAGAGAAAGCGAGAGAGCGAGGGAGTGGATTGAGATTAACTGATTGATTGAAACTTTTATTAGTAGATTGCACAGTACAGTACATATTCCGTACAATTGACCACTAAATGGTAACACCCAAATAAGTTTTTCAACTTGTTTAAGTCGGGCTCCACGTTAATCAATTCATGGTACAAATATATACTATCAGCATAATACAGTCATCACACAAGTTAATCATCAGAGTATATACTGTACATTGAATTATTTACAATCCGGGGGGTGGGATGTGGAGGGGGTTGGGGCAGGGGGGTTAGGGGGGGGACAGACACAAGAGAGAGAGTGGAGAGACAGACAGAACACAAGAGAGAAGCCGAAACGTAAATGCAACTTCACGGATGATTTGCGGGAAAAGTATCCGTGTTTTCGTCCTGGCCGTGACACATGGAAAGCAGAATGCTCTGTGTGCAAAGCAGGAACGTATATCTGTGGCAAATAAAGGGGCCAACTATTTACAAGCCCATATCGACCTTACAAAGCACAAAACAGCTGTGCAGGGCGAGAGCTCGTCTCCTGTTTTTTGTTTGAATTTCATTAACTTGTTTTAAGGCATTATTTATGTTTACATTATATACAATCAGAATCAGAATCAGAATCAGAAATACTTTATTAATCCCCGAGGGGATATTAAATTTTAGAGGTTATTTTGAATATTTGTACCTCTGCACTTTTTTTCAAAATTGTGAATGTTACAGAATATAAGTGTGACTTATTTTGTTATATTGTCAAGCAGTGTTGGCATTAACGCACTTTTTGTGTCTTTTTAATGCGTTGAAATCAGAAAGGACGCAGATTTTTTTTTTTTTTTACCATTTGCGGCCCACAGCTAATGTTTTAAAGGCCCACGGCACATTCTAAAAATACTATTAAAATAAACAAAAACATAACAAAAGTGAAATAAAAAATCTTAAAGGTGAAATGTAATTTATAAAAAGTTGCAATGTTGACTAATAAAACAAAGCTGTTTTTTTTTCTTTCAATCTGTCATTGCTCAAAACATAATATTGAATCAAAATCAATGTTACTATGAATTATTGACCTATCCAAGGTTCGATTACGTCACATCAAATATTCTACTTTGAAAAATCTTTTTGGTGGCAGATTTTGCATATTTTGTGTGTTTGCCATAAAAAAAACATAGTTTTGTTTGACAAAAAAGGGCGGAAAACAAACAAACAAAAAAACAACATAAAAAAACTAAAACATTTTGAAATGAGGAATAGATCTGAAGTTGATGTAGACTCCAGAGATTTAAGCGTTAAATATAATGTATGTATGCCCTGGCACACCATTATCATCATTTCATACCGAAGCAAAACACTTTTTACACTTTTATACTGAAATAAATACACTTACAACTTATTAAATAAAAACATAGAAAACACTACCAGCAGCGGTAAAGTTTAGATACATGAAGGAAAGAAGAAAGTGAATGAATGTTTATAACTGAATACATTTACATATGCATACAAATGTGTCTTCTTTTTTTACTATTTATTTTAATGAATTAAGTAACGTTTATGACAACCTTTTTCCAAAACACAATATAGAATGTGAGATATAACAGGATAATGCATACATTTATCATTTGTTTTCAAAACGCTTACAAAAAAGTGGGACCCCAAAAATTTACTGTGGGACCCCATTTCTATGACTTGATGGATTTTGAAAATTCCTAGCGCCAACACTGCTGTCAACAGAGGAGAAAAAATGCTTTATTTAAATAAATATATCATTTATAAGGCAAGTTCAAGTATCATTGGCAAATTTTCACCTAGTCCCGGCCTTGGCGTGCTGCCCGCCTTGGGACGCAAATGTGTCCTCTTTTTGGGATTTCAGAATATGGTCAGCCTAGTGTTTAGTGTTCATTCTTGTCTAGCGCTCTTATTTTTGTTCCACTTCCTGATTTGATTGTGCCTTGCCGTGACTTCACAATTACTTCTGAGCACTGTTCCCCACACATGCTCGTGATTAGTGATCAGAGGACTCACCTGCCTCTGATAATTAATCAGGGGGATTTATCTGTCAGTGTCGCCTTCCTTGCGACAGTGGTTCATTTGTCTATTGTGACGAATGTACATGTTGTGCCTTTTGTTCGTTAAACCTCCTTATTACCTGCACGTCAACAATGTTGAAATATTATTTTTGCTTTAGGCATGTCTGCTGCCAATGACCTGGTCTTGTCCAAAGTCATCCATAAGTCATTTGTGGAGGTCAACGAGGAAGGAAGCGAGGCTGCTGCAGCAACAGCCCTCATTTTTGTGGAGCGCGCATCAGCTATCTCACACACCTTCATCGCTGACCACCCCTTCTTCTTCTTCATACGATACAACCCCACCAACACAATCCTGTTTGCTGGCCAGTACTCCTCCCCTGAATGAGACAGTATTGTATGTAGTTCTATTGTTGTAGCGATCGCTCTTTTTAGTACTGCTATTCTGTTCTCTCCTGCAAATTGCAACCGTGTTCAAATCATGACGTGGATTAAAATGCCGTTTTTGCTGTCGTTGTATTCTTCATCACAATGTCTTCTTGCAACTTCAATTTCATGCCTGTGGATTAAAAATAATTCAAAAGAAAATGCATGCCATTTTTTTTCATCTTCTAAGACAAGCATGTCAAACTTGTTTCCATTGAAGGCCACAGAATTTTACTCTAACATTTGCGGTGTGTTTTTTTTACAACATTTTTCACTGTAAATGGAATAGAAAAACGGTAACAGCAGTGTTTTACAGTAAAATCTATGATTATCATTTTTATAGTGTATTAATTTATATGGCAAAACGGTATTGAAGTTATTTATGCGGTAAAAATGGCATCTCAGTCACCAGTATTTTAAAGTCCATGGTAATTTTTACGTTGTAAAATTTGATGGATTACTTGCATTGAAATCATTTGTCAAACAAATATTTAGGTATTTATTTAATTTTAACCAAAAACATTTTTGGAATGTATGATAATATATTTTGTTGCATTATTAGATCAAATCAAGATTTAAAAGGTATGCAATTGCATTCAGTACAGGTATTTTTTTTAAATGTCAGAATGGAAAGAACAAATAATTTAGCAAGAAAAGATGTACTTTATAAGCACATATTGTTTCCAGGCTTTCACAGAACACATAATGGTAAATGGATTATGCTTATATAGCGATTGTCTACCTTCAAGGTACTCATAGCGCTTTGACACTATTTCCACATTCACACGCTAATGGCGGGAGCTACCATGCAAGGCCCTCACCACGGCCCATCAGGAGCAAGGGTGAAGTGCCTTGCCCAAGGACACGACAGACGTGACTAGGATGGCGGAAGCTGGGATTGAACCTGAAACCCTCAAGTTCCTGGCATGGCCACTCTACCACCCGAACCACGCCGTCAGCCTAAGAAATGACGTGGCAGGCCAGATCCGGCCCCCGGGCTTTGAATTTGACACCTATGTCCTAAGAGTTTAAAATCTCTGTACTTTCTTCCATTTATCTTGTTGACAGACTGATAAGGTTTTAAATGACAAAACGTTTATTAGTGTCTTGGTTCATTTAAGGCAGAGGTGGGCAAAGTTTTTGGCTTTTGAAATTTGACAGACGGGCCAGGCGAGCAAGTTATGCATTTCAAAGCATGTCATATTGATCATATTACGCCTATACTGGCTCACTTGCACTGGCTTCCTGTGCACTTAAGATGCGACTTTAAGGTTTTACTACTTACGTATAAAATACTACACGGTTTAGCTCCAGCCTATCTCGCCGATAGTATTGTACCATATGTCCCGACAAGAAATCTGCGTTCAAAGAACTCCGGCTTATTAGTGATTCCCAGAGCCAAAAAAAAGTCTGCGGGCTATAGAGCGTTTTCTATTCGGGCTCCAGTACTCTGGAATGCCCTCCCGGTAACAGTTAGAGATGCTACCTCAGTAGAAGCATTTAAGTCCCATCTTAAAACTCATTTGTATAATCTAGCCTTTAAATAGACCCCCCCTTTTTAGACCAGTTGATCTGCCGTTTCTTTTCTTCTCTCCTCTTCTCCCCTGTCCCTTGCGAGGGGGAGGCCATGGATGAAGTGCTGGCTGTCCAGAGTCGGGACCCCGGGTGGACCACTAGCCTGTGCATCGGTTGGGGACATCTCCGCTCGGGATGGTTTCCTGTTGGCCCCGCTGTGGACTGGACTCCCGCTGATGTGTTGGATCCACTGTGGACTGGACTTTCACAATGTTATGTCAGACCCACTCGACATCCGTTGCTTTCGGTCTCCCCTAGAGGGGGGGGGGGGGTTATCCACATATGCGGTCCTCTCCAAGGTTTCTCATAGTCAATCACCGACGTCCCACTGGGGTGAGTTTTTCCTTGCCCGTATGTGGGCTCTGTACCGAGGATGTTGTTGTGGCTTGTACAGCCCTTTGAGACACTTGTGATTTAGGGCTATATAAATAAACATTGATTGATTGATTGATATTGGGACGGCGTGGCGAAGTTGGTAGAGTGGCCGTGCCAGCAATCGGAGGGTTGCTGGTTACTGGGGTTCAATCCCCACCTTCTACCTTCCTTGTCACGTCCGTTGTGTCCTTGGGCAAGACACTTCACCCTTGCTCCTGATGGCTGCTGGTTAGCGCCTTGCATGGCAGCTCCTGCCATGTGAATGTGTGTGTGAATGGGTGAATGTGGAAATACTGTCAAAGCGCTTTGAGTACCTTGAAGGTAGAAAAGCGCTATACAAGTATCACCCATTTATCATTTATATTTTGTTGGAAATAAGAGTAGGCTTCTCAAACAATCATAATTTTAATCATAATACATCTATATTTCAACAATAGCATATCAGAACATCAAAGAAACTTGAAAATGGTATTAAAGGGTTAACACCTACATTCTCTTTTAGGGTCAGCAGTGTTGTTGATCACCCTTTTCCCCCCAGTATGTGAAAGTCTAGTAGTATTTTGTTGTGGCAATTCTCAAAACAAATCTTTGCTCAATTCTGTTTGAATATTTGGCTCCTGGATTAAAGGGACCAACAGGCTGGATGTGGCCCGTGGGCCATAGTTTGTCCACTGCTGATTTAAAGTGTGAAGATGTAATTAATATAGCTAAATAAGAACTATAAAACACTGTATTAGAAACACCATGCAGTAGACATAAACAAAATGTGTTATCGTTTTAAAAGCTGATTTTTCAATATAGTTCTTATACTGTGCTAGATAAAGTGTTCAGTTAATGTATACTTTGGTTACAATAGTAAGGTCATTTTAGTTTTCAAATTGCTGGGTTGCATATGAGGTCATATCCGTTTTTCTTCTTCGCGGCTTAATTCACACGATGGTCAAGCAGCTTGAACATGGTATTAACAAGTGGAAGTGAGTGTCGAGTTTGAGCAGAAAATGCTGTATTGCTGTTCTGTTATTGGGTGTTCGGGTCGTTCAAATAGAGAGATAGGAAAGAGCTTTCATAGAATCCCGAAAGAAGTGGTTCATAAAGATAATAAAGTCAGGGGGGAAACAAAAGTGTGTCGAAGGAAATGTCTGTTAAAACTATCACTTTCATCATGGAATACATTCGGACCATGTGCGTGTTTGCAGCGATCACTTTGTAAAATGTGTGTTTGAACATTTGAATTGTTTGAGAAACTTTCTGTGATACAATCAAGTTTATTCTCTACTGTATTAGTAGTGTTTGAGAGCAGAAATAAACGTTAAGAAAGGACAAGAGATAGCATTAGTTTGTGTTCTTTTGTGGTAGCTATCCCTAAATATAACTACGAAGACCTGGTTGTGCAAATAAACTAAAGTCACGCGACCCCGAAGGGAATAAGCGGTAGAAAATGGATGGATGGACGTTAAGTCCTAGTAATAAATATTGTGGTTGTTGGTCCAATCCACCGTATTTTCATAACATAAACTAAAACCTTAGTTGTTGTTGTTGTGCAGGAAAGTCAAGTGCTTTATTCGACACGGATGACCACATCATAGCGTCGATCATTGGTGATATTTGTTAGCAACAAAAAAAATATTCTTAATAGTATTAATAAACAAGATTAATAAATATCTCGTAGGCTCAACAGCATATAGTGAATCTTGATATTGCTAGCAAACATTGCTGAACAACAGGGACATTTATAGCTAAATAATGAGACAAAATATGAACTTCAAACCATAAAAACAACTGCAGACATGAATTGTAGATGAGACTAATATTTGTATCAAAAAATCAATTGCAAACAAACTTATCCTGTGTCTCATTAGTGTCACGATCACAGCAGCACGGCACTCGTTATGTCAATCAAATATGTTACTTGCCGATGCACGAATAAGTCCATAACTTTGTATTTCATAGATTAATGCTTAATTTTTGGAACCCTCAGATGTACTGTAACTACATAATGTGCCTCTAATCCTTTCTTCTCTAAATTAAGTTAGGTAGTAGCGAGCAGTCTTGGTGACGATAAATGTTTTAAATCATTAGATATATATATATTATATATATGTATATATATATATATATATATATATATATATATATATATATATATATATATATATATGTATGTATGTATGTATGTATATATGTATGTATGTATGTGTATATATATATATATATATATATATATATATATATATATATATATATATATATATATATATATATATATATATATATATATATATATATTTTTTTTTTTTTTTTAAGAGTGTATAAATCCACTCCATCCCATTTTAAATATTATTAGCACACCACTCGCTAAACCTGCATTGCTGGGCTTTGTTTATTCACAAGGGATGACTACGTGTGAGACAAACACTTTATCTTAGTGGTTATTGTAACGCTATGTGTTTGACATTATTTAAGCTTTTACCGTGCCCGAAAAATGACTGTTTGCCTTTTCTGTGGTGTCAATGGGATTTCAAAGGACCGTTGTTTATCCGATGTTTATGTGCTGAAACCTCTTTCTTGTTTAGAAGCTACTGACGTGAATTAATTAACTCATATTATGTTCTACATATGGTGAATGTGTATATTCCCCTTGGAGAAAGCAAACCACCAAGTTTAATTAAATATTGGTACTTCAGTTTGAGTACATAATAAGATAAGGCTCCTTAGTTTGACATTCGCAGGTGGATTGGATCACTTCTCGTAGAAAAGAGGCCCTAATTGGGAATTCGGAATGCAAAAGTGAAAACCATATCCTTGAGAAAAGACTACCTGTATAGTTCAACGCCAACATTTGAGTTATGACTTAAAGCAGTTGTTTTCCAGACACTTACACATGAACATCTCCTTTTATGGTCAGGATGTGCTATCCTGACTTAGCACACACCCAGACAAAGAAAGAAGGAATATATAACTGATGGTTTGCCTTCTCCAGGTCCTTCATTTTTTGACCAGAGTTCCTCCAGGTACTGCAGACATAAATAATGATGCTCGCTTGTAATAAAACAACTTTTGGTTCAGTAAAGCGTCTCCGACGTCTCTTCTGATCCAGCCGCACTGCCGAGTCATCCTTCTGACCGGACGAGGATGACAAGACCTGAAATACACTTCACTACGTACAAATGTTATTTCTTCGAGCACATAATAAATATTTATAATGTGTTTGGATGTATTCATTCATTTAAACTTTCATTAAATATTTTATTGTTATAGTTCGATATTGACACATTTTATCTGCATAATTTACTGGAATACCCGTATGAGCATTACATATATCAAAATGAAGTATCTTCTGCACTGTTTAATTGTTGAAGTACCCTTTTTATAGCTAAAATCTTCAAAAACGACTACTTAGTTGTTGCCAAAAATGTATTCAAAGTAATATTTTGATATTGAAACATCTCTTCTCTGCATATTTTACTGGAATACCCTCATGAGCATTACATATATCAAAATCAAGTACCAAGTACCTACTGTAATGTTTACTTGTTGAAGTAAGCTTTTTAGAGTATAAAAAAAATAGATCTGAGCATTTTAAGTCTATGAGCATGAACTGATGAAGGATACTCGGATGAGAGACAAATCGTCTTCAAAGACAAACCGAACAGTCCAGTTGCGATCGACTGATTGCCCTGAGATGACAATAACCTGGATGAATGAGAACCTTATATATATATATAATATATATATGTACTCCTCTCTGCCACCTTACCGTGGTGGAGGAGTTTGCGTGTCCCAATGATCCTAGGAGCTATGTTGTCCGGGGGATTCCATGCCCCCTGGTAGGGTCTCCCAAGACAAACAGGTACTAGGTGAGGGATCAGACAAAGAGCAGCTCGAAGACTTCTATGGGAATGCAAGAACAAAGACTCCGATTTCCCTCGGACGCGGGTCACGGGGGCCCCCCTCTGGAGCCAGGCCCGGAGTTGGGGCACAATGGCGAGCGCCTGGTGGCCGGGCCTGTCCCCATGCGGCCCAACCGGGCACAGCCCGAAGAGGCAACGTGGGTCACCCCTCCAATGGGCTCAACACTCATGGGAGGGGCAATAGAGTTCGAGTGCATTGTGAGCTGGTGGAAGCCGAAGGCAGGGCACTTGGCGGTCCGATCCTCGGCTACATAAGCTAGCTCTTGGGACGTGGAATGTCACTTCGCAAGGGGGGAAGGAGTCTGAGCTAGTGCGCGAGGTGGAGAAGTTCCGGCTGGATATAGTCGGACTCACTTCAACGCACAGCCAGGGCTCTGGAACCAGTTCTCTCGAGAGGGGCTGGACTCTCTTCCGCACTGGCGTTGCACGAATTGAGAGGCGACGGGCTGGGGTAGCAATTCTTGTTTCCCCCTGGCTCAGAGCCTGCACATTGGAGTTCAACCCAGTGGACGAGAGGGTAGCTTCCCTCCGCCATCGGGTGGGGGGACGGGTCCTGACAGTTCAGAGTACCCACCCTTTTTGGATACATTCGGGGGAGTACTGGAAAGTGCTCCCCCGGGTGATTCCCTTGTCCTACTATGGGACTTCAACGCTCATGTTCGCAATGACAGTGAAACCTGGAGAGGCGTGATTGGGAAGAATGGCCGCCCGGATCTGAACCCGAGTGGTGTTTTGTTATTGGACTTTTGTGCTTGTCACAGATTGTCCATAACAAACACCATGTTCAAACATAAGGGTGTCCATATGTGCACTTAGCACAAGGACACCCTCGGCCACAGTTCCATGATCGACATTGTAGTTGTGTCATCGGATTTGCAGCCTCATGTTTTGGACACTCGGGTGAAGAGAGGGGCGGAGCTTTCTACCGATCACCACCTGGTGGTGAGTTGGCTGCGATGGTGGGGGAGGGTGCCGGACAGACCTGGCAGGCCCAAACGCATTGTGAGGGTCTGCTGGGAACGTCTGGCAGAGTCTCCTGTCGAGAGAGTTTCAATTCCCACCTCCGGAAGAACTTTGAACATGTCACTATGGAGGTGCAGGACATTGAGTCCGAGTGGACCATGTTCCACACCTCTATTGTCGAGGCAGCTGATTGGAGCTGTGGCCGCAAGGTAGTTGGTGCCTGTCGTGGCGGTAATCCTAGAACCCATTGGTGGACACCGGCGGTGAGGGATGCCGTCAAGCTGAAGAAGGAGTCCTATCAGGTTCTTTTGTCTCATAGGACTCCAGAGGCAGCGGACAGGTACCGACAGGCCAGGCGGTGTGCGGCTTCAGCGGTGGCGGAGGCAAAAACTCGGACATGGGAGGAGTTCGGGGAAGCCATGGAAAACGACTTCCAGACGGCTTCGAAGCAATTCTGGACCACCAACCGCCGCCTCAGGAAGGGGAAGCAGTGCACTGTCAACACCGTGTATGGTGCGGATGGTGTTCTGCTGACCGCGACTGCGGATGTTGTGGATCGGTGGACGGAATACTTCGAAGACCTCGTCAATCCCACAAACACGTCTTCCTATGAGGAAGCAGTGCCTGGGGAATCTGTTGTGGGCTCTCCTTTTTCTGGGGCTGAGGTTGCTGAGGTAGTTAAAAAGCTCCTCGGTGGCATGGCCATCCTTAAGGCTCTGGATGCTGTGGGGCTGTCTTGGTTGACAAGACTCTGCAGCATCGCGTGGACATCGGGGGCGGTCCCTCTGGATTGGCAGACCGGGGTGGTGGTTCCTCTCTTTAAGAAGGGGAACCGGAGGGTGTGTTCCAACTATCGTGGGATCACACTCCTCAGCCTTCCCGGTAAGGTCTATTCAGGTGTACTGGAGAGGAGGCTACGCCGGATACTCGAACCTCGGATTCAGGAGGAACAGTGTGGTTTTCGTCCTGGTCGTGGAACTGTGGACCAGCTCTATTCTCTCGGCAGGGTCCTTGAGTGTGCATGGGAGTTTGCCCAACCAGTCTACATGTACTTTGTGGACTTGGAGAAGGCATTCGACCATGTCCCTCGGGAAGTCCTGTGGGGAGTGCTCAGAGAGTATGGGGTATCGGACTGTCTGATTGTGGCGGTCCGCTCCCTGTACGATCAGTGTCAGAGCTTGGTCCGCATTGCCTGCAGTAAGTCGGACACGTTTCCAGTGAGGGTTGGACTCAGCCAAGGCTGCCCTTTGTCACCGATTCTGTTCATAACTTTTATGGACCGAATTTCTAGGCGCAGTCAAGGCTTTGAGGGGATCCGGTTTGGTGGCTGCAGGATTAGGTCTCTGCTTTTTGCAGATGATGTGGTCCTGATGGATTCATCTGGCCAGGATCTTCAGCTCTCACTGGATCAATTCACAGCCGAGTGTGAAGCGACTGGGATGAGAATCAGCACCTCTAAGACCGAGTCCATGGTGGAGTGCCATCCCCGGGTTGGGGAGGAGACCCTGCCCCAAGTGGAGGAGTTCAAGTACCTCGGAGTCTTGTTCACGAGTGAGGGAAGAGTTGATCGTGAGATCGACAGGCGGATCTGTGCGGCGTCTTCAATAATGCGGGCGCCGTATTGATCCGTTGTGGTGAAGAAGGAGCTGAGCCGGAAGGCAAAGCTCTCAATTTACCGGTCGATCTACATTCCCATCCTCACCTATGGTCATGAGCTTGGTCATGAGCTTGGTTATGACCGAAAGGACAAGATCATGGGTGGCGCGGTTCTCCCTTAGAGATAGGGTGAGAAGCTCTGCCATCCGGGGGGAGCTCAAAGTAAAGCCGCTGCTCCTCCACATCGAGAGGAGCCAGATGAGGTGGTTTGGGCATATGGTCAGGATGCCACCCCAACGCCTCCCTAGGGAGGTGTTTAGGGCACGTCCGACCGGTAGGAGGCCACGGGGAAGACCCAGGACACGTTGGGAAGACTATGTCTCCCGGCTGGCCTGGGAACGCCTCGGGATCCCCCCGGAAAGAGCTGGACGAAGTAGCTGGGGAGAGGTAAGTCAGGGCTTCCCTGCTTAGGCTGCTGCCCCCGCGACTCGACCCCGGATAAGCGGAAGAAGATGGATGGATTAAAGGCCTACTGAAATTATTTTTTTTTATTTAAACGGGATAGCAGATCCATTTTATGTGTCATACTTGATCATTTTGCGATATTGCCATATTTTTGCTGAAAGGATTTAGTAGAGAACATTGACAATAAAGTTCGCAACTTTTGGTCGCTGATAAAAAAGCCTTGCCTGTACCGGAAGTAGCGTGACGTCACAGGTTGAAAGGCTCTTTACATTTCCCCATTGTATATACCAGCAGCGAGAGCGATTAGGACCGAGAAAGCGACGATTACCCCATTAATTTGAGCCAGGATGAAAGATTCGTGGATGAGGAACGTGAGAGTGAAGGACTAGAGTGCAGTGCAGGATGCATCTTTTTTCACTCTGACCGTAACTTAGGTACAAGCTGGCTCATTGGATTCCACACTCTCTCCTTTTTCTATTGTGGATCACGGATTTGTATTTTAAACCACCTCGGATACTATATCCTCTTGAAAATGAGAGTCGAGAACGCGAAATGGACATTCACAGTGACTTTTATCTCCACGACAATACATCGGCGAAGCACTTTAGCTAGGGAGCTAACGTGATAGTATCGGGCTTAACTGCAGATAAAAACAAAAACGAGAATAAGCACAGAATTAGAAGTGCTTTCACTACAACGAGAAGCAGACGCAGCTGAGGCGGAAGCTCAAGTATGGGAGGAGGCTACGGCAGCACAATCCACAGGCGATGACAGGAAAACTGAATCTGAAAAGGCAAAAATTGAACGCACCAGTGAATACGTTCAACAGCAATTGGCATCTCCAGCTGCCTTGTGTCCAGCAATAAATAAGCAACTGTGTTCGTTAACACAAGCTACCATCAACACCTGGCATCTGGATGAAAATACTCCATGTATGCAACCCAGTCCTAATAAAACAAACTTTAAGAGCGATAAAGAATCCCACTTATCCACACCAAACTTAAATAAGCCAGTTAAAGCTACGACAAACTTTGAAGAAAAAAGACAATCTGGCTCAAACATACAAGCTCCGCCCTATGTTCCCCGACAGGTTCCACAAGCCAGCATGTTGTCTTCAGTTGAACCGTTGGCCCACTATTTGGCAACACGAGATCTCATCACCTCAGGACTGTACTACTTCGCCGATAAACCAGAAGATTATTGCGCGTGTGAGTCGTCATTCACTACAGCGGTCAGCGGTGCTCACCTCACAACAACCCAAGAACTAGACCTCCTGACAAAGTGGCTAGGTAAGGAGTCTGGAGAACATGTGAGACGCATCCGCTCAATGTATGTAAACCATCCAGATCTGGCTCTACACAAAGCATGAGAAATACTGAGTGACTGTTATGCTGCTCCTGAAATCATTGAAAAATCACTATTTGATCGGCTGGACAATTCCCCAAAATTTCTAATAAAGACAACGCTAAGCTACGTGAACTGGGAGATTTGCTCATGGAAATTCAAAGTTTCAAGGAGGACGGCTAAGTCACCGGCTTGTCCTATCTGGATACGTCACGAGGAATTAGGCCGATTGTGGACAAGCTTCCTTATAGCCTTCAGGAAAAATTCGGTTCAGTTCGTTCATTCAAAAGATTCGTTCTTTCGAACGAATCGTTCGCGAACGACACAACACTACACTTCCGCTAAATTACTTCCGGTTTGTTGACTTCCGGTATTCGTTCAAAAGCATGTCATACATGTTGCGGTCTTTTGTAGTAATTTCTGTTGCCATCCTACACAAAGTGGCAAAGAAGCAATGCCGTAAGTTGTCTTTAATAAGTTAACATGTCAGACATGTTAAAAAGTGTAATAGTGCCGATATGTTAAATATAATTGTCGAACTAGATACAATGTGTTCAAGTCATTCAGACAGACGGGAGTCTCCCTCTGCTGGACATTTTGGGACATTACCGTTTCATTATATATGTCATTGTAGACAAATATGTACAGCGGCAATAAGTGTGTGTCTCTTTGTTCTGTTCAGTTTTTCACCATCTTGTCTATGAAGAATTGTCAAAAGTAAATGGTCAAACTTACAACGACGCTCTCTTCATTGACTCCGGTTTGGCTTGGTGTTGAGTGGCGTTTCTACACGTCTCACGAGAACACTAAAGTAGTAGTGGGTTTCAGTAGGACTTTAATATACCGGTATATAGATATATATATATTTAAAAAAAATGCATATACATATATATGGATGTGTGTGTACATATACTTTTTTCAGAATGTATATTATTGGTTTGTAGAGAAATGCTTTAACATGTTGTTATAAAAGGGTATTTCAACAAGTAAACAGTACTGTAGGTACTTGATTTTGATATATGTACTGCTTACTGGGGTATTCTAATAAATTTTGCAGGGATGACATGTGCCAATATCAAAATTTTACTTTGAATCCATTTTTGTAAGTGGTCATTTTGGGAGAGTTTAGCTCTAAAAAGGGTACTTCAACAAGTAAACAGTAGAGTAAGTACTTCATTTTGATATATGTATTGCACATAAGGATACGTTAGTAAAATATGCAGAGATGTGATGTGTCAATATCAAAATATTAATTTGAATATTCTTAGGGTAGATTTAAACTTTTTAAAGGGTAGTTCAAAAAGTAAACAGTGCAGTGGGTACTTCATTTTGATATATGTATTGATCATAAGGGTATTCTAGTAAAATATTAATCGATGAGATGTGTCAATATCAAAATATTAGTATAAATCAATTTTTTTCAACAACTAATGGTTGATTGGGTACATTTTAGATTTAGAAAGGGTACTTTAATAAGTAAACAGTACAGTAGATCATCTTTTATTAGCCTACCTATGTATGTATACATTATTGTTGGCTCTCTTGAGAGATAATTACAATATAGGCCAATAGAGAGCGCACTCGTTGTTAGGTTCGCTCCTGTCTACGTCACTTGGCACACTTAGAAGAAGATTGTGCCAAGTGTTGTGTGTGGCTGTTATGTTACAAGACGTTGAGTAAACGACAACTAAGAACAATTCCTGTGCAGTGCATTCATTATGACCACATAACAACATCCATCCATCCATTTTCTACCGTTTATACATATTCCTCTTAGATATACAAATATAAGAACATCATTTGACAACATTTACTCACATAATCATGTAATGAGATTAAACCAAATAAAAAATCAATGATATACAATAATCTACCGGTATGTATAATCTATTATTTTAATAGTTACTCTTTTTTTGTTTTAATCCTGCGCTTCCGGTCATTAAACATATATTAGGTCGGTTTCCGTATGACGTCATTGGCAAACGCGGAAGCTGATTTTACGATTACGTTTTTGGGCGTGTTAGTGTAGAAAAAAATATATGAAACACTTTTTTGACAACCGTCTGAGTATTCTTTGACCACCAAAGGACATCAATCACCGTCTGTCAGTAAGTAATTATTATTTGTCGACGTATTCAACGGTGTGAGCGTAATTGTAATGGTTGTCGTACGTAAAGAAATTCGATATTGTTACGGCTCATTTCCACTGCGGTATCAAGTATAATAATAATTTGTCCTGAACGAAATCTTAATGAATATAGTGATTGTTATCAGCCTGTTATTTATTTATTTCAACCATTCAATTCTCCGACACCATCAAAACAAGTTGTATTTTTGAGAACATTCTGAATTGATAACCCGGTTTTATTTTTTGCAGATACAATGGCGTCATCAGCAGACAATATATCCAAAGCTAACACCTCCTTCTGCTTGGATCTGCTGAGAAGATTGAGCGACAATGACAAGACTGCAAATGTCTTCTTCTCCCCTTTCAGCATCTCTTCAGCCCTCGCCATGGTGATGCTGGGGGCTTCTGGCAACACAGCCTCACAAATGTCAGAGGTACTCTTTCAAATGATCTCTTTCCTCTCACACTACAAGCTTCCCTTGCTTTGCGACATGCAATGGAAGGCAACATGCTTGCAGGGTATAAACATGTGCAATATACATAATACATGCTCACGCTGCAGCACTTTTTATGCATATATGTACGCTAAATGTGAATTATGTTACCAAATGGATGTAAGAAAGGGTCTTTTACCATCTATGTTTAAAAATATGGTAGTCGAATATTATAATTGTTTGTTACAGAAATTGTTGTAAAGTAAAGTAGGATCTTCCCATCTAAGTTGCCCTGTCCTTAAAACAATAGACTATTCTATTCAGTTGGAATGTAGGTGGAACTCGAGATGGTGCAAATATGTTGGCTCATTTTACCAACATATTGCTAAAGCAAAGCCACACCCAGATTAGTCAGAGCGGCTAGACGTGAGTGTGTGTGAGTATGGGTGTGTGTGCGATTGTTCACCTGCCTATGTGTGTGTTCACAACGGCAACCTAAGTGTGTTCTAGGAGTTGGTGAGAGAGAAGTTGGTGTAACAATTGGAATTCGGACATAGGTTAAATTGCTGACTGCAGTGTAAGGGGTAAAGTGCAAGGTGTGTGTTTGTATGTTTGGTAATGAAATGTTCAAAAGGCACCCTGATGAACTTCTGCAAATTATTGGTTACACCTGACAGACACCGAACACATTTAATGTAGCACAATGTTTATAATGTTTGGTATTGATTACTTGTTAGGAGTTGTTTAGAATAGTTAATTTCCAAATAGTTATTTACAGTTGAGATTAAATGAAGTGCATTTTAAAATTTTAATCACTGCGATGAACCAGGAAGTAGCTGCCAAGTAAAAAAACAAACAAAGAAGTGGAGATCTGCTTAGTGACACTCTACTACTTGATGTGGTCATCAATTACTATTAAAACCACCTGCACAGCTGGTTCTGAATGTGAGTGAGTCAAGAGGATAAGTGAGAAGCAGTAAATATCATTGATTCAAACATTAAAAAAAATGTGTAACATAAATGTGCTAACTTATAAAAAAGTATATCGAGCCTTAGTGCATTTTTTTATGCCTTTTTTGTTGCTGTATTGAATCAGTACTTCATGATCTGTGTATTTTATGTAATTCATGTGATTTGTGTACAGAATGACAGACTTAGGTCTTTAAGTACATTAAAATGTGACTTACTGGTACACAGAGGACCGCCTGTATAACACAAGTTTGGTTCAATCAAGTTTGGTTCAATGTTTATCGTTTTAGTTACATTATGAACAACCATGATTTGCTATGTTTTGCACACATGTTGATGATTTTTAACTCCATGAACTCACACCCTCCAGGTTCTGTATCTCAATGAAGCAAAGTCCCAACAGGCAAAAACACAAGATATGCAAATGCAGCAGCAGGTCCAGTCCAGTCTGCCAATGTTTCTGCAGAAGGTGGTAACTTACAGTACATAGAAATAAGGCACTGGAAGCATGTGGAGCTTTGTACTAACAACTAACTCGGGTGAAAGCAGGTGGAGGAACAAAGGTTCTAAATTTGTATTGCGCAAAGGGAGCAGCTTTATTTGTTACACAGAGTGTTGCTAGTAACAATCTTGATGTTGTACAATGTCCACAACTTTTCTCTTCATGGTTTTCTCATTGCGGCTGCTCAGAATGATATGACAAATGCTTCTGGAATTTAACAATACTTAACAACGGTGTCTATATTTTCTGCGCCATCAAATTTTAAGATGCAGGTTTGACTTTTCTTTATTCTAATTTGGTGTAGGTCCAACTATGCTAAGCTATTGAATATACTGTATATTCAGTCATAATTTTGTTAGTGTGATAAAACATTCAATATTTTTTCTCTTTTCAATGTGGCCCCAATCCTCATTGATGATGTTTAATTTAATGTATAGATAAAAATGAGTCTGTTGGGCCTACTTTGGACACCCCTGGAAGAAGATACAGTATGTTTTTTGTTTTTTTTTTCAAATATATTGTATTGTTTTGTACAAGGGATTGGCATAGTAATCAATCTATTATATGACTGTCAATTAGTGTGCTGTATTGATAGTTGATAAATCATATTTAAAAGGAAATATCTTACTAAGAGATCAAATATCTCAACTTCTTACAGAACATAAGCACTTTAGGTTTTATTGATATAACTTAATGAAATGCTAACATGGGAAATTCCATCCTAACGACTGGTCTCGCTTCATTGCATCTTAACAGCTATTCTTTTGCACCACAATGAAACGACGCCATTCTTGTCTGAGCATGTTCCCTCTTGCAGGAGATATGAGCATGCTATTATAATTTCAGTACCATTACAGCCCTGAGTATCTATTAAATCGATATTTGGATGGATGTGTTCACCCCAAAGGGGAAATTGAGTAAAACCATGCAATTGCTATGCCAACTCCTGTGGCATTGAAACGGAGAGATTTAGAACATCCTCTCATCCTGTTGCTCTCTTATTAACAGTTTAACTGATCTTTTTTTTTTTTGCCCAAAGTCTATCCAGGAAATTGACGTGCTCATCCCTATTGAATACTAATTTAAACATTGTAACTTGCTAAATATAACGAACACTATCAGTCTATAATTGAATTGTAAACAGAATACAATGGTGTGTAATGTAATGCTATTTGCAGGTGAATGTGTGCAACTGTGCACAGATTATTCACTTATTAATGTCAGCACGACTTGAATCGATCTGCTTGCTGTGTAACTTCACGTCCTCTTGATCCACAGGTTCTGAAAACCAAAGGCCATGATGAAATCCATGCCAGCTTTGCCAAAGTGCTGCTGGAGCTAAACAATCCAAAAGCACTTTATGCCCTCAGTGTTGCCAACAGGCTGTATGGGGAGCAGTCCTACCCGTTTGTTGAGGTTTGTGTTGTTCTATCAATCATGTTTTGTTCCCGCCAACAAGATAGATTCAAATCTTAAGAGCTTTGCATGAAAAATGAGGACAATGACCGCACTATTGTGATAAACAGGATACTCTCCATTAGTGCAAGATAAAAGGATCCAAGAGTTGGAGCAGAAATTAAGGCTTTGCAGTAGAAGTGTGCGATACTACAAATGTTGAAATATATCCAACACCAAATATTACAAATCCAATATCAATACAGATATTTTTATAATAATAATTTTTATTACTACATTTGTTTGAGCAAAATGAATTAAACAGTGCAAAATATCCATCCCTTTTTCTACTGCTTGTCCCTCTCGGAGTCACGGGGGTGCTGGAGTCTATCCCAGCTGCCTTCGGGCAGAAGGTGGGGTACACCATGGACAAGTCGCCACCTCATCGCAGGGCCAACCAGCAAAACGAAAATTATAAATATAATATGTATTCATAGAGATCATTGTAATGTAAAATAGGGCATGTTCCTAGGTTCAATAACAGTTGGGAAACACTGATGTAGAGTTACACGTTTGTATTTAATGAAGTTAGAATGAGTATTTCCACCTGTGCTAGTTATGGATGTTCATAAATTATGTGTTCTTTCTGGTGTTAGGATTTTCTAGCACAAACTAAAAAGCACTACAGAGCGGAGCTGGAGTCTGTGGACTTTATAAAAGGACATGAGGCAGCCAGGGTCAACATCAATAAATGGGTGGAAAAGGAGACACAAGGTAGACTGCTTACCACAAGTACACAATGTTCACACAATGTTAACACAATGTTGATGGTTTCCACTGCTGCTCCTTACCAGGTAAGATTACGGATATACTGATCCCAGGTGTGTTGGACAACATGACCAGGCTGGTGCTGGTCAATGCCATCTACTTTAAAGGCGACTGGAACAAGAAGTTTAAAGAGAGTTCAACACGTGACGCTCAGTTTAAGATTAACAAGGTAACACTGCTGTTAAAGTACTTTTTGTGCTCATCTTTACACTTCCATCCATAACCCATAATGCCAAACAACAAAAATAATGTCATCAAAACAACATGAACTAAATTAATTCAGTTTAATTCACAATAAAAACAAATTGTAAAAAAACAAAAAAAATGTTTACCTTATCACAAAGTGGGTTCACACTTTTCATTTTTGTATTGATGAATTGTCCACATTGCTTCTGCTTTAGCTTGGAAAATTATAATAGTTAAAAATGAGAGTGAACTACACTTTGCTTTGAATAAGAGGAACAGAAAAAGTGTAAAACATTGTTATTTATGGATCACACACGTGTTAATGACATTGGATCATCCATCTTAATGGTCATACATACTGTACCTTATTTTTGGACCGTAAGGCACACTGTCGATGAACGGGCCTATTTTTATACAAAAGGTGCACCGGATCGTAAGGCGCATTAAAAGGTTCATATTATGATTTTTTTTCTCTACATTTAAAACACTTCCTTGTGGTCTACATTACCGGTACATATAATGGTGGGTTTTTTTAGTCAAAATGTTGCATGGATTATGTTTTACAGACCATCTCTAAGCCGCTTTCTGGTTGTCTCTTCAGGATGCGCCATTTTGAGGGTGGTCTTATTTACATGCCTTCACTCTGAGAGGATCCTCTCCCCGTCATCTTTAATGTAGTTTGCTAGCGCTTCCATTTAGAGTTTACTAACAAATATAAGTTCAAACTATACACTACTTTATAATAGAAATGGCAACAGCGGAGGAGGAATGCCCCACAACAAGAGGATGGAGAAAAATTATCTAATTGACTACGGTGCGGACTACAAGAGCGGACGCGCGCAAGGCAGTTTGGATACATTTATACCATATATGGTCAATCCGGTGACCGTTTTGCCAACCGGTGATGTAACGGCTTGTTTTGAAGAAGTATGGAAGGCAAGATTGTTTCATAAATATCTCCGCAATGCCTCCCGGTTTGATTCCAAATTTTCTGGACTTAGGCAGATCCCAAATTCGCAACAGCAGGTACCAGTATGTAAGAAATGTTGGTTTTGCATGTTAGGGCAAAACAAAATGCCAGATAATGTCTCCCAAGAGCTGCCATTTTGGGGTCGTTATACAAACACCATGATGGTAATACCCATATGTTGAAAAACAGTACATCTGACTACAGTAGCTGTAATATCCGACAATACGTCAAGCGGTGCGGCTTTGTTGCTTACCAAAGTCATAACACAACATTTTGACAGATTTTGGAGCATCGTGTGCAAAGTTTTGGTCTTGCTTGCTTACTTGCTAGCATCATTTATTGAAGAACAGGCATTAACATGAAGTCCACACGCATCTCTTATGTGTGACTGCCATCTACTGGTCACACTTATCATTACACCATGTACCACATAAAATTGGTTTGAGGTCAGTAAGCACAACCAGAATTATACATACATTAGGCGCACCAGGTTAAGGCGCACTGTCAATGTTTCAGTAAAAAGTGATCACTTTTGTTTTAGCACATATACACTACCGTTCAAAAGTTTGGCGTCACATTGAAATGTCCTTATTTTTGAAGGAAAAGCACTGTACTTTTCAATGAAGATAACTTTAAACTAGTCTTAACTTTAAAGAAATACACTCTATACATTGCTAATGTGGTAAATGACTATTCTAGCTGCAAATGTCTGGTTTTTGGTGCAATATCTACATAGGTGTACAGAGGCCCATTTCCAGCAACTATCACTCCAGTGTTCTAATGGTACAATGTGTTTGCTCAGAAGGCTAATTGATGATTAGAAAACCCTTGTGCAATCATGTTCACACATCTGAAAACAGTTTAGCTCGTTACAGAAGCTACAAAACTGACCTTCCTTTGAGAAGATTGAGTTTCTGGAGCATCACATTTGTGGGGTCAATTAAATGCTCAAAATGGCCAGAAAAAGAGAACTTTCATCTGAAACTCGACAGTCTATTCTTGTTCTTAGAAATGAAGGCTATTCCACAAAATTGTTTGGGTGACCCCAAACTTTTGAACGGTAGTGTATGCGTAACACTTCATTTGCAGATCTACGTATAGACTGACAATTCATATTGTATGTTTTGTGTTCTATTTAATATCAGAATGGTGCAGTTATTTTCAATGGGGCTGGGCGATTATATGATCGTGCTCGATGATCGCGATTGATTTCAGTTCAATCACGGTGACCAGCTATTAGCATATTTCTTCAATCAAACATGGCGGTAATGTCTGTTAGAAGATACCACAGTAGTAAAGAGTAAGAATGCAATGATGCTCGAGATAATCCTACATGGAGCAGTCCGCCTGTGTTTTTGTGTACATGTTCGGTGTTTGTGTAAATGTGTTTGTGTACGTGTGTGCACGACTGTCCCTGTACTTCGTCACGAAAGTCAGGCTTGTCACGACATTACTAATGTTCAATCAGTGTTGTGCCTCTTCGCCCTTACACGACTGTGAGTGCAGGCCAGAAGAAAAAAATGAAGCAATATGGCCAACATTAGCATAGAAGTTGAAACACAACATTTAGAAGAAGCAGCAACTTCAGTGACAGACTTTAATCTCACTGTCTGCTGCAGCTCATGTTGTGGTGCATGCGGTAATCCTGCCCTCAATGCGGAATCGCAGGCACTCACAGAATGCCTTTGTGACTGAACTTCTGCGTTGTCCCCGACTGGGAGAATAAACACTCATAAATTAATCAAGAAAAAAAGTACCGTACATTTTTATATCTAAATATTTTTGACTCAGACTTTTTGTTTGTGTTTGTTCCTCTTATATAACATGTACTACAAAAAACTGCAGAAATTGTTGGTTCAAAATTTTTTTTAGTTTGTGGATAAAAACATTTTGTGCCTTTTTCAAATAATCAATAAATGTGTTTTATGTGCTGTTACACATTATTTTACAGTACCTCAAATTCAAACTGCACTTTAATGTACTTTTATTGAATATGATACATAATTTGCGATTTAATAAACGCCAAAATCTGGGTCACCGCTTGTTGAGTTGGCTTGTCGTTTGCCAAAGCACTGGTGAGAAGCACTGATGTGTACAAGTAAATGAAGAATACAAATAATAATTTGCCATTTGAAAGTGTTGTTGATTAAATGTTAACTTGAAATAAAACTCTGATAATATTCAGTACATCACTTGTTTACTGCAGAATGAAGTTTGTGATGACAAGCAAAATAACACAAGAACCTTGAGAGATAAAAAAGTTGTTCTCCCCCAAAACGTACTGTAAAAGAAGCGAAACCGTGGCCCTAAAACTGAGGTACGGACCGTAGTGTGGGTTACCTGTACCGTTGCACCTCTAGTGAACATAATCATAGATGTTGACAAAATGACAGTTGTCAGCTGTTGGTAGGGCAATATAGCCTAAAAATAAAATCCCCGATATTTTTCACCAAAAATTTGATTTATGATTTTTTTCAGTTTTTTTACCTCCTACTTTTTTAAGAAACCGTTGAAGACAAATGACAAATATAATATATTGTGGGGCGGCGTGGCTCGGTTGGTAGAGCGGCCGTTCCAGCAACCTGTGGGTTGCAGGTTTGATGCCCGCTTCCGCCATCCTAGTCACTCCCGTTGTGTCCTTGGCAAGATGCTTTACCCACTTGGTGCCAGTGCCACCCACACTGGTTTAAATGTAACTTAGATAATGGGTTTCACTATGTAAAGCGCTTTGTGTCACTAGAGAAAAGCACTATGAAATATTATTAACTTCACTTCAAATATAAGTCAAAACAAGTTGTTCTTTTATTTAATCAACTAGTAGTTTGAAACTTACTCTTAGCAAAATTCTAATTTGTATGATGATGTTCTTTTTAGACCAGATATAAATTGTACTTTTATGGAATAATTTTAAAAGAACTAAATTAAGAGTTTCCCTTGGGAAGCAATACTTCTGCTTGAATAGAATACTTTAATTTACAAAAGTAATTGTAATTGCACATTGCTAGCAAAATAAACAATCTCCAAATTCGAGATCATTAAAGTACAAACTTCTATATTATTAAATTCATATTTCTGTAAATTAAAATGTAGTATTATACATTGTATCCAAATAAATAATGAAGTAAAACATTGAGAGGACTGTAGTTTGTTTTAGAAAGTAGACAAAGTAAACCATACTTGCCAACCTTGAGACCTCCAATATCGGGAGGTGGAGGGGGGGCGTGGTTATTTACAGCTAGAATTCACCAACTCGAGTATTTCATATATATTTCATATATATGTATATATACAGTATATATATATATATATATATATATGTATATATATATATATATATATATATATATATATATGTATATGTATGTATGTATGTATGAAATACTTGACTTTCAGTGAATTCTAGCTATATATATATATATATATATATATATATATATATATATATATATATATATATATATATATATATATATATATATATATATATATATTAATTACATAGAAAAAATAAATAAATACTTGAATTTCAGTGTTCCGGTGGCTATCCATTAGATGGCAGTATTGTCCTGTTTAACTTCTCCGTTCATGATGAGTATATCATTTCGGCCACCGTGTTCAATGGAGAAGTCTGTTCTACAAGATTTACAGGCAACATACACCTTCCCCTTCAAAGTGTCCTGGATGAACTGAAATTCTTGTTTCCTTTCGTTTTGGAACTTGCAAGCGTATTTCTTCATCTTGCTCGTCGACGGCGTCGCCATGTCTGTAATTTCCTCGTTCTTCTGCTTCGTCTCCTTGTTGTGTGCGCAGTTGTGCACTCTACTCTCTAAAAGCCGTAGATGTTATGACGTCATTGGGCAGGCAAGCTGTTTATATTTTGGGAAAGCGGACGTGAGAACAGGCTGTCCCCACTCAGTCTCAGGTCCCCATTGAGCTGGAGGGGGCGTGGCCTCCAGCTCCGGCTGAATACCGGGAGTTTGTCGGGAGAAAATCTCTGCCGGGAGGTTGTCGGGATTCTCCCGCTAAAAACGGGAGGGTTGGCAAGTATGAAGTAAACACAGCCTTTTCCATTCACACATCTTGGTGATGTGTGAATACCGAGCAACTGCTTCAGTGATCGCTCTACGCATTGTGCTTCTTTCTCATCATACATGGCATCATCATACATACCTGGTATAAAAGATTGCACAATAGTAAGGTGTTTTTTAGCCTTTAGTTTGTTTGTTGCTGTCTTGTTTGCCTGGTAAAGAATTGTATTTCCTTCACTCGACTGGAAGCTTCAGTCTCAGAAGCTGAAATAAGTTTGATGTGCTGCTGCCTTATTGAAATAAACTTAGCAGCGTGCAGTTACTTGTTCCACGCCTGTTGCCGCAAAACCAAAGTACTGACAACACGTTTCTTTTCTTTGGAACAAACGTTGCCCTCTCATTAGCGTTAGCATAAGCCATGTTTTGCTATGCGTGCCGCTAGCTAAGGAAGTAAAGGGACGGTGTAAGCTACGGAAGCTCCTGGGGGGCAAAAAGTATGCCAGAGCAAGAGGAGAAAAAAAATCTATTTTTTAATTGTATGAATCGTCTGCAATAAAAAACTTTAATATATTGATAAATCCTATATATAGCTCAGGCCTAACTGTTGGCATATATTACCTCGATCAAGCATGGCAGAAATGTATGTTGCAAGATACTGCAGTAGTAAACAGTAGGGATGCAACGGTACTCGGTCTAAACCTGCACAGGACAATTCGAGTTTTGATAAAAAATTGTGATATTAATCGAGATCGAATGATATGAAATAATTAATAGTGATCTTTTTTTTTGCCATATCGCCCAGTCCTACTTTTCAATATGATAGAGGGTCAGCAACCTTCACAATCAAAATATAACACCGATGATAAACTTTTAAGAGTGATGATCTTTTTTTAATTTGATAGACAAAAGGATATTTCCGTGCAGAATTAAACTATAATTTTTTTCTAA
Organism: Entelurus aequoreus; assembly: GCF_033978785.1. Lineage (NCBI taxonomy): Eukaryota > Metazoa > Chordata > Actinopteri > Syngnathiformes > Syngnathidae > Entelurus > Entelurus aequoreus. The sequence continues at coordinate 38,810,867 of NC_084745.1, forward strand.
CATTTCTCTTGTTTTGGGTTATATTGTCACACACAGGGTTAGGGTAGGGATTAGAGTTTTTGCTTCTTTCTTTATTGCTTGCTTTCCTCATGGTCATCTAATCACCAGGGGTCATCAGGACACATTCATGGCCTCACAGACCGTAGGAAATAATACGAATACAGTGTTTCCCATAAACTGCCAAGATACCTGTGGCGGTGGGGGCGTGGCTATGGGCGTGGTCGCCATGACATCATCGAGCAATTTGCATAATTTACTACAATGATATGATTTTCTCTAAAAAGGCTCAAAAAATGTATACTTAATAATTAATAACAGTTTTGTTTTAAACGTCCATCCATCCATCCATCCATTTTACAATATAATTACAACACTTTATGTACATATTTATATACAGATTTGAACAATAAGTTATTCACTGAAATATATGTATTAATTGTGGTTCTTACAAAAAATATATCTTATAAAATATAAACGCTAAAATGTCTCTTAAAGCTCTGCCCCTTTAATTAGTGCATACTAAATAATTTAACTTTAGCCTACAACTACAACCATATTATTGACCAGCAACATAAAGTGAAACAGAGGCAGAGGTGTCCTGCCACATTCAGTAACAAATAAACAGAAAACAGTAGTGGTCAAATACAAATAAGGCAACAAGAGAAGTATCCTACACTTCTCTTTTGTAAAGTAAATCTCAACAGCCTATATGGGCATCTACATCAACTATATGATTTGCCTGAGAAGCTGGACAGGACAAAAAAAAATTTTAATTTGTGGCGGACGTAATTCTTTCGTGGCGGGCCGCCACAAATAAATGAATGTGTGGGAAACACTGGAATATTTTTAAAAAGCAACATTCTGTCAGTCCTTTAGACAAATATACAAATATACTTATTGAGTGCGAGTTGCTGATGCCTGAATATTCAATTTGATTGATTAGATCACTTCTTGTTGGATGAAACCCACGCATGACCTGATGTAATATTGTAAATGTAATATTCTACTGTTAAAACTAAAACTTCTAAACTTCTTACAAAGGAATTGGAGTCATGGGAAAGTGTGTTGTTTGCAGCATTATAACAAAGGAAATATTGTTTGCCTTAATTTGATGATGTGATGATTATATTTAATGTTTAATTCATTCATCGTTTGATGAGCTCTATTGTTGTTCTTAGAATGCAACCAAACCAGTGAAGATGATGCACCAAAAATCCAGATTTCCTTTGACTTACATCCCTGAAGCCAGCTGCCAGGTAAAGACAGGAAGAAGATGTAGTTGTCTTTTTGTGACTGTGAAGAAACGACACGTTGTCTTTTTGTGACTGCATCAAATATGTTGTGGTAAAAAAAAATCTGCTTCTGTTGGACAGATCTTGGAGCTTCCTTACAAAGGAAAGGATCTCAGCATGCTCATCTTTCTCCCCATGCATATGGAGGATGACTCAACTGGTCTGGAGAAGGTATAGGACATGCATTATGAACACACAACACAACCCACACTAACTTTGGACTGTGTGTCTGCCACAGATAGAGAAGCTACTGACATATGAGAACTTTGTGGAGTGGACTCGTGCAGAGATGATGGATGAAGTTGAGGTCCAGGTGGGCCTCCCTCGATTTAAGATGGAGGAGAAGTACGACATGAAGAATGTCTTGCTCAGCATGGGGATGTCAGATGCCTTCAACATGTCGAACAGTGATTTTTCTGGTAGGATACAGTATGTGCCGGATTGATCATTATTATGTCATACTTGCCTACAAATCATCCCAGAGGAAGGAATGGAACTAACAATGATATGTTCCATGGTCAAACTTTTCACACGACATCTCATAGCTTTCAAGTAGAACTTATTAAGTAGAAAAAAATCCCCCCAAAAAATCAATCAAAACAAAAATCAATTGTGTTGATCATATGTAGGTGCAGTCTAAATACATGGGGATAAAAACTTCCATCCATCCATTTTCTACCGCTTGTCCCTTTTGGGGTCGCGGTGGGTGCTGGAGCCCATCTCAGCTGCATTCGGGCGGAAGGCGGGGTACACCCTGGACAAGTCGCCACCTGATCACAGGGCCAACACAGATAGACAGACAACATTCACACTCACATTCACACACTAGGGCCCATTTAGTTTTGCCAATCAACCTATCCCCAGGTGCATGTTTTTGGAGGTGGGAGGAAGCCGGAGTACCCGGAGGGAATCCACGCAGTCACAGGGAGAACATGCAAACTCCACACAGAAAGATCCCGAGCCCGGGATTGAACTCAGGACTACTCAGGACCTTCGTATTGTGAGGCACATGCACTAACCCCTGTTCCACCGTGTTGCCCTGGATAAAAACTTAAATGTAGCAATTCTCTTACAATCCTAGAATTTAGTTAAAAATAATGTAACAACATTCAAAATTCTACAATATGCAGAAATTATTGTAATATGTATGTTGCTCCCTATTAGGCTAGAAGTGCACTTTACTGTGTCTTTAAGAGAATATCTCTTTGAATATGTCATGTTTATGTTGCTTTCTGTTAGGCCAGGGGTCGGCAACCCAAAACGTTGAAAAAGCCATATTGGACCGAAAATAATAAAAAAAAATCTGTCTGGACCTGAAAAAATTAAAAGCCTTATTTATATAAGTGTTATAATGAAGGCAACACATGATGTAAGTGTCTATATTAGCCTACTATCAAAGGCTGACGCAAATCTTCGTTGACAGAAATGTTGTATTTTAATTTTTATTCTACACTTTTTTGCAACATTGGAAATCATTAGTAAAATGGAGGCTTGTCAGAGGATGAGATAACTTATGGAAATGACTGTTTTAGAATTGCCAAATGTATAGCTGTGTGTGTCCAAGTTTAAGAAAACGGCATGCTGTCTTCTTCTAATGGATTTATTACGATCTTTGCAAGCTGGGTAATGTTTGCTGTGGTCTAGAACAACATGGCACACAAACAACTATCAGAAGTGCAGCCAATATTACATCCAGATAATATGTCATGAGACATGCAAATATAAATTAAATACAAAGAAGACATAAGTAAAAGAAATTAAATGAGTTCAAATATACCTACTGACGAGGCATAATGATGCAATATGTACTACAATATGTAGCTAGCCTAAATAGCATGTTCTATCATCGATTAGTTTGCAGTCATGGATTGACCAAATATGCCTGATTAGCACTTCAGCAAATCCATAAAATCAACAAAGGTCAAGCATTAAACCTTTGGTGGACAAAATGAGACAAAGAAGGAGTGGCATGAAACACATCTTTCTGTGGCAGCATCGGAGAAAGTTGTACATGTAAACTAACTACGTTGAGTTCAAGGATCACTGAAATTAGTAGGACAAAACGGTGCTTGCCAAATACTCTCATCAGTGAAGCATGTTTAATATAAACAGTGGGATTTCTAACAATTAGGACGGTTTGTGTCATGTTTGTTCTCCTACAGAAAATATATTAAAACAAAAAATAAATTTTTTTCTTCATCGGTTTCCTTATTCACACATCTCTGAAAGAGGTCCAGGGAGCCAATAGGGCGGCGCTAAAGAGCCACATGCAGCTCTAGAGCCACGGGTTACTGACCCCCGTGTTAGGCTAAAAGTGCACGTTACTGTCTCTTTAAAATAATATTGCTTTGATTATGTCATGTTTATTGTTGCTCTATTAGGCTAGACATATATGTTACTGTCCCTTAAAGAGAATATGTATTTGATAAATTATTGTTGATGTTGCTTTCTGGTAGGATGGAAATGCATGTTACGGTCTCTTTAAGAGAATAAATATTTGTCCACCGATGGCACAGGGGTTAGTGTGTGTGCTTCACAATAAGAAGGTTCTGGGTCTTTCTGTGTGGAGTTTGCATGTTCTCCCCGTGACTGCGTGGGTTCCCTCCGGGTACTCCAGTTTCCTCCCACCTCCAAATACATGCACCTGGGTATAGATTGATTGGCAACACTAAATTGGCCCTATTGTGTGAATGTTGTCTGTCTATCTGTGTTGGCCCTGGGACTTGTCAAGGGTGTACCCTGCCTTACACCCGAATGCAGCTGGGATAGTCTCCAGCCACCCTAGTGACCCCGAGAGGGACAAGCGATAGAAAATGGATGGATGGATATTTGTGCACATTGGTGCGGATGAAAGCTCATGAAAGGTTTGAAGCTCACACTTTTCATACTGTAGTGTTAGAGAGCTGTGAGGTAAAGCTACTAACGAGTATATTCTTCTTTCCATCTCAGTCCTGTGGAAGTGTTCTTACTAAAGCACACCAGTAGGCCCATTGGACTTTTTATGAAACTCGTCTCCCAAAACGGTGACTTGACTCACTTAGAAGGAACCATGAAAGAAGTTTTGTAGTGGCAAAAAAAAGTGATACCGAGAAGAGCATATTGCTAATTGTATCGTAAGGTTAAATATTGTGATAGTTTTCAATACTGATACATTGTCACACTTCTACAAACCCCGTTTCTATATGAGTTGGGAAATTGTGTTACATGTAAATATAAACGGAATACAATGATTTTCAAATCATTTTCAACCAATATTCAGTTGAATATGCTACAAAGACAACATATTTGATGTTCAAACTGATAAACTTTTTTTTTTTTTGCAAATAATCATTAACTTTAGAATTTGATGCCAGCAACACGTGACAAAGAAGTTGGGAAAAGTGGCAATAAATACTGATAAAGTTGAGGAATGCTCAACTTCCTCAACTTTATCAGTTGAGGAAGTTTTATGGACTGATACAAAGTGGAAAAGTGTTCTGTGGTCTGACGAGTCCACATTTCAAATTGTTTTTGGAAACTGTGGACGTCGTGTCCTCCGGACCAAAGAGGAAAAGAACCATCCGGATTGTTATAGGCGCAAAGTTGAAAAGCCAGCATCTGTGATGGTATGGGGGTGTATTAGTGCCCAAGACATGGGTACTTACACATCTGTGAAGGCGTCATTAATGTCGAAAGGTGCATACAGCTTTTGGAGCAACATATGTTGCCATCCAAGCAACGTTACCATGGACGCCCCTGCTTATTTCAGCAAGACAATGCCAAGCCACGTGTTACATCAACGTGGCTTCATAGTAAAAGAGTGCGGGTACTAGACTGGCCTGCCTGTAGTCCAGGGGCCGTACTTATCAAGCTTCTTAGAATTACTCCTAAGAAGTCTGCTAAGAATTGACTTAAGAGTAAATAAATTATTCGCTGAAAGCTGCACTTAAAAGTTAGTTATCAAGCGTCTTACTCACACTTTCAGCGAAGTGTAGGACTGAATCTTAAGTGTCACACTCAGAGCTGAATTACGACATTACTATGTGCCGTAAACGGAATTTTAGGTGACGTAATTTCTGTGTCCATAGAAATGACCAATCACGGAAGGGAATCCCTTGTCTAAGAATAAAGAAATATCTTAGAAATATTTAAGTGGACAATGGGAGTGTATATTTTGACAATAAACTACAAAATAATACAAAACAAACAAACAATATTGGCAATGAATCAAAAATAAATGTTTCCTTTTTGTTGCACCTTTCCTGCTTCCTGCTCCCAGACCGTAACAAAGAGGCAGGGGAGACACTTCTCCAGGATGTATGCTCGGGGCAACACCCTTCACTTTACCCGGCAGTGGGTCTCCACAGCGGACGACTTTAGAGTGAATGATGAGTCCGGCGATTAGTTGCAAATCTTGCTTTATTGATTGCTTGCACACAGCCAATCCAACACAAAACAAACTAGTCCCCGCTCGCACTCACAATACCGCTTCCTCTCTTCTCTCGCCCACACACTCACTGACGTCACTCACCTCACATGCTGTAACCTAGCGTATGTGTGCCACACACATACGCTACTCTCATAAAATTTTCTTTCCAATTCATTAATTAGGCAACTAATTTGAAACTGGTGTGGGTGGCTCTATATATACTAGTCCACTGCAGCCACATGCAGAAATCAACAAGGAATCGAAAATTATTAAATCTGTGACAAAAATAATACCTGCTCTGTCTAAACGATACCGTTTGATCAGCTGCTCGTCATCAAACAAAGATGAACGTTCGCGCACATCTCTCGCCTCAGTACCATCCCCTGCTGGCAACTCCTAACCACTTAAGACACCTCTGAAGGTCTCTTAAATATTGTGGAGAGTAGGAGTGATTCTTAGACTTAAGAACGTTGATAAAAAGCGTTTATTCTTAAGTTTGAGAGTAGGACTAAATTTCGCAAATTTTCAGGACTTAAGTGTAAAATGGCACTCTAAGAAGCTTGATAAGTACGGCCCCAGACCTGTCTCCCATTGTAAATGTGTGGCGCATTATGAAGCCTAAAATACCACAACGGAGACCCCCGGACTGTTGAACAACTTAAGCTGTACATCAAGCAAGAATGGGAAAGAATTTCACCTGAGAAGCTTAAAAAATGTGTCTCCTCAGTTCCCAAACGTTTACTGAGTGTTGTTAAAAGGAAAGGCCATGTAACACAGTGGTGAACATGCCCTTTCCCAACTACTTTGGCACGTGTTGCAGCCATGAAATTCTAAGTTAATTATTATTTGCAAAAAAAAAATAAAGTTTATGAGTTTGAACATCAAATATCTTGTCTTTGTAGTGCATTCAATTGAATATGGGTTGAAAAGGATTTGCAAATCATTGTATTCCGTTTATATTTACATCTAACACAATTTCCCAACTCATATGGAAACGGGGTTTGTAATATAAATACCAATATTAACAATTTATCAACATCCATCCATCCATCTTCAACCGCTTATCCGGAACATGAACAACTAAACACAGATATTTGTGAAAATAAACACAGAAGACAATGAAAAAGTAGAGACCTCATCAGGCAAGTATCATTCTGATACTGGTCCTACCACACTCAATGTTTAGATGGAGGCATGAAGCTGTCCACTCTTACCTGGTACAGTGTACTACTTAAAGTTTACATAACATATAGCTCACCTTCGCCAAAACTTTTTCCACTAATTTTGGATCAACATTTGCATTCAAATTGAGTGTTGTAATTTGATGACCTCCAATAACACTCGGGTCACAGTCGTCAACATCACACTTGGTGTCTAATCAAAGGGGCGGTTTGCCACATTTACACAGATGTCTAGAGGGCGCTAACTTTCCAATGTTATATCCCGCCCTCTTACGGCTTCATAATTATGTACGTACGTAACGCACAAACGAGCATTAGCTTGAGGTGTTGCTAGCTAATAATAATACTAATAGACAGGGTTACTGACCGCTGTAAACATCAATCATTTTATCCGTGCCTGTAAATACATTTTTACACAAACTTAGCAATTGTGAAAAATAGACTGTTTTAAAACCAATATGTTCTGTTAAACCACTAACGGTTACATAAGCTAGCCAATGGTGGTGTTGTTACTGTGTAACTATGAGCAAGCTGCAAACAGCCCCTTTAATTACACAAAGTGCTCAACTCCGATAAAAGGATAGATTAAATATGAATTATACATTTTTGTCAGATTTTCACTTAATTCAGTAAATACAATAAAAATTAATGAATAATCCTATTGTATTTTCTGTTCATTATTAATTCAAACTTATTTCATATTTGTTGATATATCTCTACTCGCTGCACAAGCGATACTCGTGCTACTCCCTGTTTATATTCGATTTTGTGCCACGTCTTTCGCTTTCAAATGTCTTGTTTGACACTTGCTGTGTGTTCGCAGGCATGTCTCCTGCCAATGACCTGTTCTTGTCAGAGGTGATCCACAAGGCCTATGTGGAGGTGAATGAGGAAGGAACCGAGGCTGCTGCCGCCACCGCCGCTGTCATGATGTTACGCTGTGCCTTGCGAACACCTGACTTCATCGCTGACCACCCCTTCCTCTTCTTCATCCGCCATAACCCGTCCATGAGCGTGCTTTTTGCAGGCAGATATTGCTCCCCCGTGTGAGCTTATGTTCCTCCGCTACATATTAACCACTTGAGGAAGAAATCCCTGCTAACATCCTGAGTGATTCCAGGATGCTTCTGCTTTTAACCACATGTGCCTGCCTGTCGGGCGTTCAATTACTGCCTGTTCAGGTGCTCATTCACACTTTCGCAGGTGATGAATTGTTAATTACAGCGCTTTATGCTGAATCGTTTACACTCTTTGCTTTATTCAAGTTGGGTTGAACAAAACCTTAGAACACACAAACATATCCTGCAGTGTTTGAATCTGCTTGGCTCATTTTATGACAGTGATGGACAACGTGTTCGTGTTTTTGACCAAAGAGAATGATGAAATAAAATGTTCTGTTAAGTTAAGCACCTGTTATCAACCAAAATCCACACAGATATTTACTAACCTCACTCTAACACCTTCAAAGTTTGCACCGGACATTGAGTTGACAGCTTGTGCTTTTAGCTCGATGTCTAGCGCGCTCGTCTGCAGGACCAGTCCGGTTCCAGCGGTGCCATGACCTGCATGAGAGTGAGGTTTAGGGCGGTGAGTGGCTGTTCGAGTGTACGTTGATTTAAAATACTCCCTGGCATCTTTAAAAGTTGGTGCTAAATATCAAGTTGACAACTGACTTTTCGCTCAATGCCTAACAATCCCAATGAAAGGACCCTGTTTTAAGACCCAGACAGAATGGAAGTGAAGATGGTCTTGGATCAGGTGAAACACATCAAATTAGTCTTGTGTCTGCAATAAAAGTTGGTGGTGTTTGGACAACAAATTGTATCTCCGGTTGTATTACATTTTTCCCAATATACCATAATACAACATTTTTTCACTACATAAAGAGAACCATAGCTGATGTTTGTTTTGAATATACAGTAAGTTGTTTTTGGAATGTGTCATTTTTTAAACCATAATTAGTGCTTGACAAGCACTAATTATGATTTAAACAATTAAATTGTACAAGCAATGCTTGTACAATTTAATTTTTTCTACATTATCCACCGTTCCATAAAGTCCAGCAGATGGCGGTAATGTACCTAAGATGTAACCACTGGTAAAAACCAAAGTAGAAGAAATGATCGTTGCCAGACGTACGATAAGTGTTGTATTTGTACACTGACTTCACCCACAGTACAACGCACTATCCATCCATTTATACTGCTTGTCCCCCTCGGGGTTGCAGAGGTGACTGGAGTCGCTCGCGGCTAACATTCATTTAAAACATGTAACACAAACAGTATACAAACAATACTTCTAGTGGAGTGCATTGTCTCATCTGCCCTCTTCGAAACTTTCGTCAGTGGCAGTTTTTTTCCAACAGTGTTGTTTGTTTGAAGCTAAAACGACAATATAAGATGTGCTATACATACAATGGTAATGTATTCTGTATAAAATGGTCCTGACCAACGTCAAATCGAAAATGTTCGGTCATTTTGAACCTGTGGTACAATAGCGTGTCTATGCCCATCTGGCAACGTTGAGTGTTTCTTTACCATTTTCTAGGCAAAATAAAAATCATTTCCGGGTAACATGTAATATAAAAGTTTTTGAAATATTTCCGAATTTTTAACCGGCAGTCATGACAGCAACTTTACAAAAGCTTCGTGTATATCGTAAGGACAACATATGATCTACACAATGGGGAGTTTTTTTGTCACGTCCCAACTGAGAGACCAAGACGTAGCGAGCTAATGCTAATGTGGAACCGAGCAGCTTTCAAAGATGGAGACGCTATTATTTAAAATGACAGAAAAACGTTTTCTTTTCACGGCTTCTGTCGTTATACGCCTCGCCTTGGTCGTCTATGGAGACTTCCATGACAGGACTATGGTAGTAAAGTACACTGATATTGACTATCATGTGTTCACGGATGCTGCAAGATTCATCACGAAGGTAACAACTTGCTAATGTTTTCTAAATAAACATTTAGTCTCAATTCGTGCTCTTCCATAAATATGCATTGAACATATTACACTAAGTGTAAAGAATGGAAGTTCAAGAAATCAACGGCCTATAAATCATGCTAAATAATAACAACATGCAATGAACACAAGCACTTAAGTACTTTAATATTTGTGTGTTTGTGTGAGGCAATAATGTAACACACATTCCCCTAACGCGACAAAAAGATTTACATTGACCTGATTTTTTAAATTAAGTATTGTTTTGGTTATTAACATGGTGTCGTCATTATGTTTAACCTTATTGAGCTATCCACTTGATTAACACTGAAAATGTTCAAACAGCATACATTTTATTGTCATTGAGTGTTGCAACAGAAAGTTGTACGTATTGTAGCAAAGTATTAATACTCATTCAATGACAATTCGCACAATTGGCCATGACACATGTCATCACAAATAAATTGATGTATGAGAAACTCTGAAATAGTTGTTGGACACAATAGGACTATGGGGACAAAAAGCCAAAGTATTGGAATGACAGTGAATAGGAAATAATTTATCATTTTAATTGCATTACAATTGTATGAAATAAAAGGCAATTAATGAATTCTTCAGAAATAAGTTTTTTTGCCAATTTTTTTAAATTCTGATTACAACCATGATCAACAATTTAAAGTAGGACATATACATCGATAAGAATCTCATTACATTGTTTGGGTGTACCTGACATACTGAACGAGACATTTTTATCCTTACATTGTGTTACCAGGGTGAGTCTCCGTACAACAGATCTACATATCGTTACACACCTCTACTAGCCTGGATGCTTACTCCGAACATTTACATCAACTTCATGTTTGGCAAGCTGCTCTTCATCCTGTGTGACCTTCTGTCTGGCCTGCTGATCTACGCCATCCTGAGCCTGCGAGGTCTGCGTTCAGAGGTTTGGTGTTTGAGGAAATCTAACCATCACTACTTTAAGTATTAGCTCTTTAGTTTTTACCACAGAGAAGTATGAAAGTGGATATTATCTGTTCCAGTGTCAAAGCAACACAAAACCTTTTTTTTTTTAAACATGCTGAAAAAGCCACACAAAAAAGCTATATGAGCAGTTTATTCAACCCTCATATGCTGCATTATTTTTAAGTACGTAGTTACAATTTTTGAGAAACATCTTTTTCCTGACAAACTCAACTGTAAATGAAAATGAAAATTAACTTTTATGATCAGACAGCACAACAAATGTGTTCCCTGTGGCTTCTCAACCCTCTGCCTATGGGAGTGTCCAGTCGCGGGAATGCAGAGTCCATCCTGGCTGCTTTGGTGCTGGGGATGCTGCTTTGTATGGAGGGTAAAATGTTTACCTTATTTATTATTATATATAGTTTATGTTGGTCATAAAGTATGTTTGTCTTACATTATATATTATTAAATACTTTTTTTGTCTTCCATCATCCATCCATTTTCCAATATTATTTATTATATACTTAATGGCACAGGACTTAGTGTGTGTGCCTCACAATATGAAGGTCCAGGGTTCGATCCCCGGGCTGGGGGTCATTCTGTGTGGAGTTTGCATGCTCTCCCCGTGACTGTGTGGTACTCCCGCTTCCTCCCACATCAAAGGCATGCACCAGGGTATAGGCTGATTGGCAACACTAAATGGTCCCTAGTGTGTGAATGTGAGTGTGAATGTTGTCTGTCTATCTGTGTTGGCCCTGCTATGAGGTGGCGACTTGTCCAGGGTGTACCCCGCCTTCCGCCCAAGGCAGCTGGGATAGGCTCTAGCACCCCCGCAACTCCGAGAGGGACAAGCGGTAGAAAATGGATGGATGAATGTTTGTCTTACATTTTTTATTATATACTTCATGTTCGTCCGTATTTGTTCCTACATGATATAATATTATACACTTTATTTTTGTCTCATTTTATTCATAATTATATACTTAATGTTTGTCTTATATTATTTATTATCATATAATTAATTATAACTTCATGTTATAATATTCACTTACATTGTTTACTATTATATACTTTGTTTGTTCGTACGTATTCTTACATTAAATATTATTGTATACTTTGTCTGACATTATATATTAGTGTACTGTATACTCTTCATGTTGTCACTTGTTCTTACAATTTTTATTATTATATCCTTCATGTTTGTCCTATACTATTTATTATTATAATTTCATGTTTGTTCATATTTGTTATTACATTATTTGTTATATACTTCATGTTTGTCTTACATTATTTTCTCATAATCATACTTCATGTTTGTCGATATTTGTTCTTGCATTTTCTTTTTCATAAGTTATGGTACTTCATGTTTGTTCATAATCACTCTTACATATTTTTTCGTTAGATACTATACTTCATGTTTGTTACATTGTTTTGTCATACGGTAAGTTATCCTATTTCATGTTTGTAATATTTTTCTGTAGGTGGCCGCATAGTTTGGGCGGCGCTACTGTATGGGCTGTCAGTTCATATGAAAATCTATCCTGTCACGTACGCTCTTCCCATTCTTCTGAGTCTTCGCTCGTCACAAAGAAGATCTGAGGAACAACAAAAATGGTGGAAAAGATTGTTGGGACGTTTCTTCAACAGAGAATTGTTCCTCTTTGCAAGTGTTGCTGGGGGCATTTTTTGTGTTTTAACCGCACTTTTCTATCACATGTAAGATCAAACATCAGGTGATTTCTGGTTATAATTGTAATGTATTTACGCCGTGACTCACCTGTGCGGTCAGGTATGGTTGGACGTTCCTTCATGAGACCTACTTGTACCATCTAACCAGAAGAGATATCAGACACAACTTCTCTCCTTACTTCTATATGCTCTACCTGACTGTAGGTATGTCTACTTCTCATAGTTTTTTGGGAAATCATCATCATAATGATAATAATAAATAATGTTTGATTCCGCAGACAACAGGTGGAGTCAGTGTCTTGGCCTGGTGGCCTTCTTGCCTCAGTTGACCCTTCTGTTGGTGACATCATGGTCTTTTCACCGTGACCTTGCTTTTTGTTGTTTCCTGCACACTGCCATCTTTGTCACCTTCAACAAAGTCTGCACGTCACAGGTACTCAAGTCAAGATCATACCTTACATACCTGAATAACTACACAAAAAATATATGGATACGGTGTAGTCCAATTGTGTAGATGAATTTCTACAAAGTAAAGATGCCATTTTATGATTTTTTTATGAATATTGTACGCATTTAAATTATTCATTAACCCTCTGAATAAATTTATAAACACTTCCTATATTTTTAAACCCTTCATAAACCCTAAAACCGTGCTTCCTAACCTTAGGGCCTGGGCCAAATGTTGGACTTGCTTTCTCAGTTCCATCACTTGTGGCAGTAATCACAATCTCAAACCAGAGTCGTGTATAAAGAGCATATGGCCAACTCGGTTTCAGGCAATCTCTTCAATGATTGGTCAAAATGCACTGGTGTGACTACACGTTTGCGGCCTCTTTAGTTTTTGAACGTGTAAAAATGCCTTGTTGTGCAGCATTGGGCTTCTCCACCTGCTAGGATTGTGGACAGCTTTTACACCGCTTTCCCCACAACTCGGAAATAAGATAATTAATTATGGGATGTAAAGGTTTGCTATCAACACTGGGGCCCTGCCACCGAGGAGCTTCTTAACTACCTCGGCAACCTCAGCCCCAGAAATAAGAAAGTCCCAAGGCTCTGCTTCCTCATTGGAAGACGTGTAGGTGGGATTGAGAAGGTCTTCAAAGTATTCCTTCCACCAATCCACAACATCCCCAGTCGACATGAGCAGCACACCGTCCCCACTGTACACGGTGTTGACAGTGCACTGCTTTCCCCTCCTAAGGCGGCGGGGTAGTGGTCCAGAAACGCTTCGAAGCTGTCCGGAAGTCGTTCTCCATGCACCCTCCTCCATTGTCCCGAGTTTTTGCCTCTGCTACCGCCAAATCCACACACCGCTTGGTCTGTCAGTACCTGTCCGCTGCCTTTAAAGTCCCAAAAGGCAAAATGACACTATAGGACTTATTTTTCAGCTTGACGCCATCCCTCACCGTTTGTGTCCACCAGCGGGTTCTGGGATTTCCGCCACGGCAGGCACCGACCACCTTGCGGCCACAGTTCCGATCGGATGCTTCGACAATAGAGGCACGGAACATGGTCCACTCGGACTCAATATCTAGTGCCTCCCTCGTAACATGTTGGAAGTTCTCCCTGAGGTTGGAATTGAAACTCACTCTGACGGTAGACTCTGCCAGACATTCCCATCAGACCCTCATTATACATTTGAGCCTGCCAGGTCTGTCCGACATCCTCCCCCACCATCGGAGCCGACTCACAACCAGGTGGTGATCAGTTGAAAGCTCCCTCCCCTCTCTTTACCCGAGTGTCCAAAATATGAGACCACAAATCCGATGATACAACCACAAAGTCAATCATCAAACTGCGGCCTATGGTGTCCTGGTGCCAAGTGCACATATGGACACCCTTATGTTTGGACATGGTGTTTGTTATGGAGGATCTGTGACGAGTACAAAAGTCCAATAGCAAAACACCACTCTGGTTAGGATCAGGGCGGCCGTTGCTCCCAATCATGCCTCTCCAGATCTCACTGTTGTTGCCAACGTTAGTGTTGAAGTCCCCCAGTAGAACAAGGGAATCACCAGAGGGAGCACTCTCCAGTACTCCCTCTAGGGACCCCAAAAAAGGCGGGGACTCTGAACTGCTGTTTGGTGTCCTGGTGCCAAGTGCACATATGGACACCCTTATGTTTGAACATGGTGTTCGTAATGGACAAACAGTGACGGGCACAAAAGTCCAATAACAAAACACCACTCGGGTTCAGATCCGGGCGGCCATTCTTCCCAATTACGCCTCTCCAGGTTTCACTGTCGTTGCCAATATGAGCGTTGAAGTCACCCAGTAGAACGAGGGAATCACCCGGGGGAGCACTCTCAAGTACTCCCTGGAGTGAATCCAAAAAGGGTGGGTACTCTGAGCTGCCGCTTGGCGCATAAGCGCAAACAACAGTCAGGACCCATCCCCCCACCCGAAGGCGGAGGGAAGCTACCCTCTCGTCCACTGGGTTGAACTCCAACGTGCAGGCTCTGAGCCGGGGGGCAACAAGAATTGCCACCCCAGCCCATCGCCTCTCACTGCTAGCAATGCCAGAGTGGAAGAGAGTCCATCCCCTCTCGAGAGAACTGGTTCCACAGCCCTTGCTGTGCGTTGAAGTGAGTCCGACTATATCTAGCCGGAACTTCTCCACCTCGCGCACTAGCTCAGGCTCCTTCCCCCCAGCGAGGTGACGTTATACGTCCCAAGAGCTAGCTTCTGTAGCCGAGGATTGGACCGCCAAGTGCCCTGTCTTTGGCTGCCGCCCAGCTCACATTGCACCCAACCTCTATGGCCCCTTCTATGGGTGGTGAGCCCATTGGAGGGGGGACCCACGTTGCCTCTTCTGGCTGTGTCCGGCTGGGCCCCATGGGGACAGGCCCGGCCACCAGGCGCTCGCCATCGTGCCCCACCTCCGGGCCTGGCTCCAGAGGGGGGCCCCAGTGACCCGTGTCCGGGCGAGGGAAATCTGGGTCCTTCGTTTTTATTCTTCATGGAGGTCTTCGAGCTGCTCTTTGTCTGATCCCTCACCTAGGACCAGTTTGTCTTGGGAGAACCTACCAGGGGGCATAAAGCCCCCAGACAACATACCTCCTAGGTCATTGGGACACGCAAACTCCTCTACCACGGTAAGGTGGCAGCTCAGAGATTAGCAATAATAATAATATATAATAATAATAATCGATAATAGATTTATTTATTGTAAATAAAGTAATGCAGACAGTTCTAAAATTGGGCTGACTGCAGCGAGCCACCTCACAGAGAGATCCGACCAGATCCTTTATTTTTGGGCATTGACGTTCCAGTTTTCCACACTTTCATTAATTTAATAAATATGAGAAATAATTTAGCTGTTTCTTATCACAAATGCACTGTTTTTTAAAGTTGAAAGTGATATACGCTTATTTAGTGAAACGAAAATAATTGTAGCTCCTAAATTGTTATATGTAATGGAATTGTGAGGTGCCCAAATATTCCCACCTCTACTAATTATGGTGGTAATTAGAGGTAGGGAAATAATCGTTTTTAGAGTCGTTTGGTAAACCTCGATAATCGATGTATTTATTGTAAATAAAGCAATGCAGACAGTTCTAAAATTTGGCTGACTGCAGCAAGCCACCTCACTGAGAGATCCGACCAGCTCCTTTATCATAGGTCCAGTTTTGCACACAGTTTCATAAATTTATTAAATGTGGGAATTAATTTAACTGTTTCTTATTCCAAATGAATTTTTTTTTTTAAGTTGCAAGTGATAAACGCTTATTTAGTGAAACGAAAATAAATTTAAAACTGCATCAATATACATAAATTAAAGATGCAACAATAATACATTTTTAATCGAATCGTAGCTCCTGAATCATAATTGTAATCAAATCGTGAGGTGCCCAAAGATTCCCACCTCAAGTGATAATGTTTTAAGATGTTCAGTGAATGACTAAAAACACAAATAATTGAAGCACTCCAGAAATTTCAGCAGCATAACTTGTGAATATTATTTACAAATTAACGTTAACAGGTGTTTCTTTCACTGTGCAGTACTTCCTGTGGTATCTGAGTTTACTTCCTCTGGTCATCCCTCACCTGAGTCTTTCAGTCAAACAAGGAGTAGGACTGCTGCTCCTCTGGTTTGCAGGACAGGTAATTTGATTTTTAATATTTGAATATACAAGGTGACTAAATGTACTTTTCCATCACCAGGCTGCATGGTTGGCTCCAGCCTACTTCCTGGAGTTTGAGGGCTACAACACCTTTGTGTTTATTTGGCTTTCTGGATTGTTCTTTTTAACCGTGAACTGTATCATTCTCATACAGATTATTGTACACTACAACAACAATCAAGTCAACAAGAAAATAACAAAGTTGATATAAACCTTTATGAAAGCTTTTTTAATGTATTTTTGCTTGTGATTGCACGTGATTTACTAATCAAATATACAGTAAGAATAACTAATTAAATCATGACGGCTCAGACAATAAGACGATTGTAAGAATTACACTAAAGGCACAAAACCAATTTCAAGCAAACCTTAGAGGATCTGCATAAAAGGTTGATAGAATAAAATATTGATGTCTTTATTTTTGATTATGTTTTGTGTTTTTCTTTTGTTCGTTTGTTTCGGGAGTAGACTTGCTAAGTTTTATTTTGCTTATTCTGTTGGTAAAAAGTAAATACACATGGTTAGTGACAAGGTAACATTTGTATCGTTTAATGTTAATGGCCTATTGAACCCAATTAAACGCAGTAAAATCTTATCAAAGGTGAGGACAGAGCAAGCTTACATAGTGTATTGACAGGAGACCCACTTGGCTGACAAGGAGCATGTAAAACTAAAGAGAATGGGCGTCACTAATTTGTTGTTTTCTTTATATAAATCAGGACATAGGAGAGGAGTTGCTATCCTCATCTCAAATAAGCTACATTTTGAAAAAGTATTAAATTTGGTGATAAGGAGGGTAGATTTATTTTAGTAAAGGGGAAGATCGATGGGAACTCAATCACCCTATTGAATGTCTATGCACCCCCCGGGAGTGCTATTAGTTTCTTCTAAAAAAATCACCAATATTATGGTAACGAAAACCAAAGGTCTTTTGATTTGTGGTGGGGATTTAAATACATATTTAGAGCCAAAATCGGACTCATCTAGTATAAAAACTCATAACGCCATATAAGAAAATAAACACACTTTTCGAGGAAGTAGGCTTAATTGACATCTGGCGAGACTTTTTCCTTGACAGAAGGGATTATACTTATTTCTCTACACCCCACTGTCTTTATACAAGAATATATTATTTTCTAACATTTGGGAAGGACAAAGATCTAAGTGACCATGCACCAATATACTTATCTGGGCAAAAAATTATACATGGAAACTAAATTTTAAGTTTGCTGAATGGCCTATCCTTTAAGGCGCAAATTAAATCTGAAATGAGTCTCTTCCTGGAGTTCAATGACACGGAAGAGGTCTCACCTCCCATGTTATGGGACACCTTGAAGGCTGTTGTAAGAGGGAAAATTATAGCAATATCTTAATTTAAGAAAAAAAATTAGAATACAAAATCAGATGACTTAAAAAAAAACAAAAGGAATTATAAGAAAACATAAATTAGATTTGGCATAGGATACATTAAGGGAAATAAGAAATATTAGGAATGAAATTAACAGTTTGGCCACACAAGAAAAAACTATCAAATGTTTCTCAAACATAGACACTATGAAAGTGGCTCCAAGTCTATAAAAATTTTGGCTTGGAAACTGAAAATAACGATAGCGGCAAACACAATTCAAGAACAAAAGTGATAAAAACTAAACCAAACGAAATTCAAGAAGCTTTTGAATTTTTTTTAATAAAACCTTTTACTCCAAGGTCTTTAAAGGCCTATTGAAATGAGATTTTCTTATTTAAACGGCGTTAGCAGATCCATTCCATGTGTCATACTTGATCATTTCGCGATATTGCCATATTTTTGCTGAAAGGATTTAGTAGACAACATCGACGGTAAAGTTCACAACTTTTGGTCGCTGATAAAAAAGCCTTGCCTGTACCGGAAGTAGTGTGACGTCACAGGTTGTGGAGCTCCTCACATCTGCACATTGTTTACAATCATGGACACAAGCAGCGAGAGCGATCCGGACAGAGAAAGCGACGATTTCCCCATTAATTTGAGCGAGGATGAAAGATTTGTGGATGAGGAAAGTGAGAGTGAAGGACTAGAGGGCAGTGGAAGCGATTCAGATGGGGAAGATGCTGTGAGAGGCGGTTGGGACCTGATATTCAGCTGGGAATGACTAAAACAGTAAATAAACACAAGACATAAATATACTCTATTAGCCACAACACAACCAGGCTTATATTTAATATGCCACAAATTAATCCTGCATAACAAACACCTCCCCCCTCCCGTCCATATAACCCGCCAATACAAACCAAACACCCGCACAACACATTCAATCCCACAGCCCAAAGTACCGTTCACCTCTGCAAAGTTCATACAGCACATATATTTCCCCAAAGTTACGTACGTGACATGCACATAGCAACACACACGTACGGGCAAGCGATCAAATGTTTGGAAGCCGCAGCTGCGTACACACAGTAGCGCGTATCCAACTCAAAGTCCTCCTGGTAAGAGTCTCTGTTGTCCCATCTCCACAAGCATGCGTATCCAACTCAAAGTCCTCCTGGTAAGAGTCTCTGTTGTCCCATTTCCCCACAGACCAATGGTAAAGCTTGACTTTCATCGTTCGGGATGTTAACAATGAAACACCGGCTACGACGTAGCCGCTACGTGTTTGTGTTGCTGCAGCCGGCCGCTAATACACCGCTTCCCACCTACAGCTTTCTTCTTTGCTATCTCCATTGTTCATTAAACAAATTGCAAAAGATTCACCAACACAGATGTCCAGAATACTGTGGAATTTTGCGATAAAAACAGACAACTTAATAGCTGGCCACAATGGTGTCACGCGCAAACGTCATCATACCGAGACGTTTTCAGCAGGATATTTCGCGGGATATTTAAAATTGCACTTTACTAATCTAACCCGGCCGTATTGGCATGTGTTGCAATGTTAAGATTTCATCATTGATATATAAACTATCAGACTGCGTGGTCGGTAGTAGTGGGTTTCAGTAGGCCTTTAAGGAGCGTAACCCAAATTGATAGCTTCCTGAATTTTCTGGATTTACCTACTTTAGATGAAGAACAAAATCAAACAATGTCTGCAGATGTAACTGGAGATGAATTAAAAGTTGCAATTAGTAGGCTTAAATTAAGTAAGTTTCCAGTATCAGACGGTTACACAGCAGAGTGGTATAAGGAATTAAAAAAAATATTAATACCTCTTTTACTCCCCACACTGAATTGGGTTTTAAAAAAAGCACAAACGCCACTTAGTTAGAAGGAGGCAATTATCTCAGCTATACCAAAATATGGCAAACATAGAATTGAGTGTGGATCTTACAGGCCAATATTTATTCTCAATGTAGATTATAAACTATTTACTTCCATCATGGACAAAAGAATAGAAGATGTTTTACCTATATTGATACATAATGATCAAACAGGTTTTATACATCAACGCCAAACACAAGACAATATAAGAACGACACTACATATTATGGATCATATACAAAGAAAAAACATTGAAGCAATTGTTATAAGTGTAGATGTTGAAAAGGCCTTTGATTCGGTCAATTGGAATTTTCTTTACAGAGTTCTATATAAATTAGGCTTCCTGCAGGATACAATTATTAAAACTATACAGGAACTATATAACAATCCTACTGCTAGGATTAAAGTCAATGGATACTTATCAAATAGTTTTACCCTACAAATGGGTTCTAGACAGGGCTGTGCATGGTCACATTACTATTTGCATTATATCTGGAGCCACTAGCTCAGTCCATTAGACAAAATGAAGATATCAAGGTAATTATTATTAAAGGGAGAGAGCATAAATTGCCTTGTTATGCAGATGACATTTTGGTATACCTCGGGCACCCAACATACTCTCTTCCTAAAGTAATGCAATCATTTGAACAGTATGGTCAATTATCAGGATATAAAATCAATATAGGTAAAACCCAGCTACTCATATATTTATAGCCCACCAGGAGAAATCAGAAGCAGCTACCCCTTGGCATGACGAAATGTATTTCTGGCCTTGTCACCTTCTCCTGGGCAGGAGGGCGACACGGCAGTGCGGCTGGATCAAAAGAGACGTCGGAGACGCTTTGCTGAACAAAAAGTTGCTTTATTACAAGCGAGCGTCAGGACTGCAGTACCCGGAGGAGGTTAAGTCAAAAAAATGAGGCACTCCTAACCTGGAGAGGCCGAACCACAGTCTTATATTCCTTCTTCCTGCGTCTGGGTGTGTGTTAATTCAGAAGGACACAACCTGACCATGTAAGGAGATATTCATGTACCTCCAGGTTCTGTAACAGCTTCTTCCCTCAGGCCGTAAGACTCTTGAACGCATCATAATAATCCCCTCAATTCCCCCCAAAAATGGATAAACTCGCTGGAATATAAAGACAATATATATATACATCCATAAACGTGGATGCATATGCAAAAGTGCAATATATTTATCTGTACAGTAATCTATTTATTTATATCTGCACCTTATTGATTTTTTTATCCTGCACTACCATGAGCTAATGCAACAAAAGTTCTATTAAAATGAACATACTGCCAAAACTGTTGTATTTATTTCAAACCCTGCCAATAGGGATTAACCAAAACCAATTCAATGAATGGGACAAAATACTATCCCGGTATATATGGCAAAGTAAAAGGCCAAGAGTTTGTCTCAAAACTTTACAGCTGGCCAAACAAAAGGGAGGATGGGGTTTACCTTGCTTCAGATATTACTATTTTTCAGCACAGATGAGAGCAGTGATATGCTGGTGCAACCCGTCATATGTTGCACAATGAAAACATATTAAAAAAGAAATGCCCTCCAACCCCATACAAGCAATCTTGGCGGATAACAATTTACAAACCCAAATAAATAACACTGATAACCCATGGGTGAAATGGACCCTTTAAGTGTTGAAAATGAACCTAAAGGAATACAAACTCGAAAATGATATTACAGTTCTCAAATGGTGTGCCTATGATTCAGAGTTTACACCTAATAAATTAGACTCAAGATTCAAGCACTGGATATTGAAGGGTAAAACAGATTCATGTAAAGTAATGAAAGATTAAAAAAAGGCTCAGTTTTAAAACTATTAAAAGGACACATTAATTAGAAAACCAAGACTTCTATCGATATTTGCAGTTGCGGCATTTTGTTAATATGAAGGTGAAAAATGTAACAAAGACAAGCATATGTTTAATTCACATGTGTCAAACTCAGGGCCCGCGGGCCAGATCTGGCCCTCCACGTCATTTTATATGGCCCGCAAAAGCCTGGAAATAATATGTGTCAATAAAATACCTTATATTTTCTTTCTTTACTTTCTTATTTTATTACTAAAGGTATTAGGGTTTTTTTCTAGTTTGACAGGGCAAAAATAGTGTCCAATATTGCAACAAATATAATATTATCAAACTTTTTTGGTAAAAATCCAAATATATACTTAAATATCTGCTTAACTTATGATTTTGAAGCAAGTTATCCATCAAATTGTACACTATAAAAATGACCAAAGGATTTTCTGCAAAAACTTTTATTTACAGCGTATTACTGTAAGTTGAAAAAAAACGACCAATGTTTGTTTTTTTACAGTAAAATTCTGTCGACTGAGCTGTCAGTTTTTTGTTTTGTTTTTTTACTGTAAAATCCATGGTTGATGATTTTATGGTACCACATTTTATTATGGTAAAAAACTAGCAGCTGAGTTGGCAAAATAAAATTAAACAGCGGTACTGAATTTATATATATATATATATATATATATATATATATATATATATATATATATATATATATATATATATATATATATATATATATATATATATATATATATATATATATATATATTTGTATATGTTGTAAAAATAATAATAATTTAAAAAACACCATATGTTTTACAGTAAAAGTCTGGCAACTAAATGCCATTTTTTTTGTAAAAAACAGTGGTAAAATCCACAGAATTGTTTTACGCTTTACGTAAAAAAAAGGTAAAATATTTAAATTCATAGGCAAATTCATTTATTATTTACTGTTACAAGCGGCCCTCTAATGGCAGCCATGACTGCTGTGTGGCCCTCAATGAAAACAAGTTTGACACCCCTGGTTTAATTGAACTGTTTACAAAAGCCTTTAATTCAGAAAATATTGATATAACTGTTTCATGCTTGTATCAGGGTCTGTTGAATCTGAAATCATATTCAACTTCATATATTAAAACAAAATGGGAGAAGGAAGGAGGGATAACTATATCTGAGGAAGAATGGACAATAATATGGAGATATCAATGGACTTGTACAATAATATGGAGATATCCCCTGTCTGTTGGAGAAATTGTGGGAATCTAAATGCAAACCACTACCATGTTTTCTGGGACTGCTCTGCCATCAAGGACTTTTGGAAAGAGATACACCAAGCTCTACAGGATATCTTCAAATGTAAAATACCCCTTGAAAGTAAGACTCTGTTCTATAGACATCTACCTCAGGATTGGCTGAAAAAAGATAAACACTTAATGAATATCCTACTAGTGGCTTGTAAAAAGACCATTACCAGGAAATGGATATTACAGGAGAGCCCAACTTTGAAGCTATGGATGGAAATCACAATGGACATTTATAAAATGGAGAAGATAACTGCTTTCATTAATTATAAATTGGAGAAATTTACTTCATACTGGGAAAACTGGGTCAATTATGTCACGCCCCATAAGCCTGATTTTATTGTCTTGAATTAGTGATTGTACTGTTTAAAATAGATTACTCCCTAATATGTTTACCGGTATATATGTTTTTATTTTTTTATTTTATTTTATTTATTTATATTCTTGTATTTCTTATGTTATTATTATTATTATTATATTTTTTTAATAGATTTATTTATTTGTTGTTAATATTATTATAACTTTGGTTTGTTTTTTATTTTGGTTTTTTTGCTGTTTTTCTCTTTTTCTTTTGGGGAAGGGGTGGCATCGTTGGGATATAAACAAAAAAATATGATTTTGACATTTAGTGCAGACAATATGATGTATGCAAATGTAATGTAATGGAAAGGAATGTCTGATGCTGGATGTCAATAAAACTAAATTTATAATAATGAAATATTGAGTCATTATCCACAATCATAATTACACAAATTGTCTGCTTGTTTATGAACCAGTAAATAACTATCACAACTCTTCTATTTTTTTCCATTTCATGAACATTAAAGACACAATTATTTATGGGGTCAAGAAAGAGTAAACTTTTCATACTGTGTGTGTGTGTGTGTGTGTGTGTGTGTGTGTGTGTGTGTGTGTGTGTGTGTGTGTGTGTGTGTGTGTGTGTGTGTGTGTGTGTGTGTGCGTGTGTGTGTTTGTGTGTGGGTGTGTGTGTGCGTGCGTGAGTGCGTGCGTGCGTGCGTGTGTGTGAAATAACAAGAATATATCATGTATTTTGTAAAATAAAATTAATAAACACACTAAATACAAATAATATACCATATATATATATATATATACATACACACACACACACATACAATATATACATGTATAATATGTATATATGTTAATATATACCTATTTAAATATAATAAATGTATGAAATATATTTAACTTGAATAATTCATAGTTAATAATAACATATAATATATTTACTGTAAGTAGAATAATTTATAGTAAATAATACGAATATATGATATATTTAAGTAGAATAATTCAGTAAATAATACGAATATATAATATATTTACTGTATGTAGAATAATTTACAGTAAATAATAAGAATATATATTATATTTAAGTAGAATTATTCACAGTAGATAATAAGACTATATAATATATTTAAGTAGAGTAATTCAAAATAGATTAGAAGTATATGTAACATAATTAGTAGGGCTGTGAATCTTTGGGTGTCCCACGATTCGATTCAATATCGATTCTTGGGGTCACGATTCGATTCAAAATTGATTTTTTTTTTTTCAATTCAACACGATTCTCGATTCAAAAATTATTTTTTTCCCGATTCAAAACGATTCTCTATTCATTCAATACATAGGATTTCAGCAGGATCTACCCCAGTCTGCTGACATGCAAGCAGAGTAGTAGATTTTTGTAAAAAGCTTTTATAATTGTAAAGGACAATGTTTTATCACCTGATTGCAATAATGTAAATTTGTTTTAACTATTAAATGAACCAAAAATATGACTTATTTTATCTTTGTGAAAATATTGGACACAGTGTGTTGTCAAGCTTATGAGATGCGATGCAAGTGTAAGCCACTGTGACACTATTGTTCATTTTTATTTTTTTTTATAAATGTCTAATGATAATGTCAATGAGGGATTTTTAATCACTGCTATGTTGAAATTGTAACTAATATTGATACTGTTGTTGATAATATTCACTTTTGTTTCACTACTTTTGGTTTGTTCTGTGTCGTGTTTGTGTCTCCTCTCAATTGCTCTGTTTATTGCCGTTCTGAGTGTTGCTGGGTCGGGTTTGGTTTTGGAATTGGATTGCATTGTTATGGTATTGCTGTGTATTGTTTTGTTGGATTGATTAATTAAAAAAATTATTAAAAAATTAAAATATTTTTAAAAAACTTAGATTTTAAAAAATGAGAATCGATTCTGAATCGCACAACGTAAGAATCGTGATTCGAATTCGAATCGTTTTTTTCCCACACCTCTAATAATTAAGTAGTATATTTTACAGTAAATCATACATTTAAGTGGAATATTTAATTGTAAATATTAAGAATATATAACATATTTAAGTAGAATAATTCACAGTAGATAATAACAATATATAATTTATCTAAGTAGAATAATTATCTATAAGAATATATCATTTATTTAAGTAGAATAATTAACTTTAAAAATAAGATTGTATAATATAATTAAGTAGAATAATTCAAAGTAGATTTTAAAAATATATAATATATTTAAGGAGAATAATTCACAGTAGATTATAAAAAATATGTAATATTTTTAAGTAGTATATTTCACAGTAAATAATAACAATCTATAATATATTTAAATTGAATATAGCAAATATTAAGAATATATAACATATTTAAGTAGAATAATTCCCAGTTAATAATTAAAATATATCATTTATTTAAGTAGAATAATTATCTGTATATGATAAGAATATATCATTTATTTAAGTAGAATAATTCCCACTGGTTAATAAGGATAAATAACGTTGGGTTTTTTAATTCTCCCCAAATCTTGTATTATTTGTATTATTTAATTATTTAGGTCTTATTATAAACACTGCACTGCATTAACTACAACATTTTGGCATCATTTTAAAAATATTGTAAAAACAACAATGCCAAATGTATTTTGATGTGTTGTGTTGAAAAGTAAATTTTTTAATATACTACGAAAATTGTAATCCTTATTATTTCCATGTTTAACTTCATTGCGATTGTGCTGCAAGATATTCTTTACAACATTTGAAATCCCCTTTGTTTTTAAAACAATGCATTTTGCAAATGTTTTGTTAATTCCCCAATATTAATTTTACTGTTTCACAAAGGGACAAGCGGTAGAAAATGGACTTTACTCACTTTTACTATGTTTTATATATCAGAGAAATCGCAGCTGCAGTGTTCAGTTTGACCACACGATAGCAGCTCGTAATTACAGATTGATTGTCTGTCCTGATGTAACCTATCAAAAGCATACAACTCCATCAAGCTAAAGTGCTGCTGCAAAACACACATTTGCTGCAGCTAGCATACTTGCACAACCCTGCTTAAGATGTGAAGTGCATTCACTCACTAACACATCTGCATCATTTATGTTATCAAAAATAGAAAATCAACATTTAAGATAGGAACACCTCCTATCTTAAATGTTGATTTTCTATTCTATTCATTCACTCCCTAATACATCTACACAAACCTAAACCATCCAAAAATAGGCAATCAACCTTTAAGATGTGAGGTGCATTGACTCATGATCAGTACAACTGCAAAAACGTACAACATCAAAAATAGGCAATCAACCTATGAGGGGTACATTCACCCACTAATACATATGCACAAACGTATAATATTAAACACAATCAACCTTTAAGTTGTGAGGTGCATTAATTCACTAATACATTTACACAAACTTATAACATCAAACATTAACAATCATTCTTTAATAAGTGAGGTGCATTTACTCACTAATACATTTACAAAAATGATACAATCAAAAATAAACACTCAACCTTTAAGAAGTGAGGTGCATTCACTCACTAATACATCTGCACAAATTATACCATCAAAAATAGACACTCAATCTTTAGTAAGTGAGGTGCATTAACTCACTAATACATCTGCATTAATTATAACATCCAAAAAAAACAATCCATTTTTAAAATTTGAGGTGCATTCACTCACTAATACATTTGCACATATTTATAAAATAAAAAATAAACAATCAACCGTTAAGAAGTGAGGTGCATTCACTAACTACCACATTTGCAAAAACGTACAACATCCAAAATAGAAACTCAATCTGACTCCCTCACTAATAAATATGCACAAATTATAACATCAAAAATAGAAAATCAACATTTAGGATAGGAGGTACATTTACCAGCTAATACATCTCCACAAACATATAACATCCAGAAATAGACAATCAACCTTTATACTGTATGTGAGGTGCTTTCACTCACTAATACATCTGCAAAAGTTATAACATCCAAAACTGGACAATCAATCTTTAAGATGTGCAGTGCAATCACTCACTGATACATTTGCACATATTTATAACATAAAAAATAGACAATCAACCGTTAAATAAGTGAGGACCATTTACTAAGTATAATATTTTCACAAACTTACAACACCAAAAATAGATAATCAACCTTTTAAGAAGTGAGGTGCATTTACTCAATACTACATATGTACAAATTATAACGGAAAAAATAAACAAGCAATGTTTAAGAAGTGAGGTGCCTTCACTCACTAATACACCTGCAAAAATTATGACATCAAGAACAGACGATCAACCTTTAAGATTTAAGGTGCATTCACTCAATAATACATCTGCACAAACTATAACATCCAAACATGGACAATCAACCTTAAAGATGAAAGGTGCATTCACTCACTAATACATCTGCACAAACATATAACATTAAACCCAAGCAATCAAACTTTAAGATATGAGGTGCATTCACTCACTAATATATCTGCACAAACTTATAACATTGAAAATAGATAATCAACCTTTAATATGTGAAGTGCATTCACTCACTACTATATCTGCACAAATTATAACACAAATAGACAATCAGGATGTGAGGTGCATTCACTCACTAATAGTTCCACACAAATTATAACATAAGAAATAAACAATCAACCTTTAAGATTTGAGGTGCATTCACTCACTAATACATTTGCACATATTTAAAACATCAAAAATAGACAATCAACCTTTAAGATGTGAGGTGCATTCACTCAATAACACATCTGCGCACATTATAACATCCAAAAATGGACAATCAACCTTTAAGATGTGAGGTGCATTCACTCACTAATACATCTGCACAAAATGTAAAATCAAAAATAGACACTCAACCTTTAAGATGTGAGGTACACTCACTCACTAATATTTTTCCAAAAATTATAACGTCAAAAACAAACAAGCGACGTTTAAGAAGTGAGGTGGATTCTCTCACTAATACTTCTGCACAAACTTATAACATTGAAAATAGACAATCAACCTTTAAGATGTGAAGTGCATTCAGTCACTAATATATCTGCACAAAATATAACAACAAAAATAGACAATCAACCTTTAAGATGTGAAGTGCATTCAGTCACTAATATATCTGCACAAAATATAACAACAAAAGTAGACAATCAACCTTTAATGTGTGAGGTACATTCACTCACTAAAACATCTGCAGAAAATATAACATCCAAAATAGACAATCAACCTTTAAGATGTGAAGTGCATTCACTCACTAAAACATCTGCACAAATTATAACATCCAAAAATAGACAATCAACCTTTTAAGATGTGAAGTTCATTCTCTCACTAATATATCAGCACAAATTATAACATGAAAAATAGACGATCAACTTTAAGATTTGAGGTGCTAACACTCACTACAATGTTTGCACAAATTAGTAATATCCAAAAATAGACAATTAACCTTTCAGATATGAAACACTAATGTATTTGCACAATTTTTTAACCTCAGTCACTTATACATCTGCACAAACATGTAACAATAAACACAAACAATCAAACTTTAAGATGTGAGGTACATTCACTCACTAATACATCTTCACAAATTATAACATCAAAAATAAACAATTGACCTTTAAGAAGTGAGGTGCATTTACTCAGTAATACATCTGCAAAAATTATAATATTCAAAAATAGACAATCAACCTTTAAGATGTGAAGTATAATCACTCAATAATAAATCTGCACAAATTATAACATCAAACATAAAAAACCAACATTTAAGATAGGAGGTGCATTCACTTACTAATACATATACACAAATTATTAAATCAAAAATAGACAATCAACCTTTAAAAACGGAGGTGCATTTACTTAGTAGTACATTTGCACAAATTATATTAATCAAAAATAGACAATCAACCTTGAAGAAGTGACGTGCGTTTACTCAATACTACATCTGCACAAATTATAACGTCAAAATGAAACAAGCGACGTTAGAGAAGTGAGGTGTATTCATTCACTAATACATTTGCACAAACTCATAACATCAAAAATAGACAATCAAGCTTTAAGAAGTGAGGTGCATTAACTCAATAATGCATCTTTACAAATGATAACATTGAAAATAGACAATCAAACTTTTAAGATGTGAGGTACATTCATTGAATAGACAAAAAGGTCAGATATTGTTACCTTTTTTGTATGTGACAAAAATATCTACTGAAGTTTTTTATTTTTTAATCAAATGTTGACCCTTTTACTTTCACCCCAAGTCCTTAATCAAACAGCATCACACCGCCTTCTATTTGTTCTCATTATTATTGTTCTTTTTTTTCAGGTGTATTTAATATATACTGTAGTTGACCCAAAATGGTCATTGAAGCCTTCTATAGACATTGACGTGACTAAATAAAGCGAGTAGGGGCGTGGTCTATGTTAATGAGTTTAATGTGCGGGATTGCGTGACCTCCCTCCATATGCTTAGTAGGTTGCGTGTATATGTGCATGACAATATGTATTTTTGTGTGTATGTGCATGACAATATGTGTATGTGTGCATGTCATGTCTGTGTCATACCCTCAAGGATTCTCCTGATTGTCATCAGGGGGATGTGGGGTTGTGTGTGTGCGTGTGTGTGCTGGAGAGAGACACACGCAAAAACTCTGGGAGTGGGTGTGACCAATTAAGACAAATGGTGTGCAGAGCAGCAAAGAGAATGAACGGTCACGCAACCTTGCATGGTATAGGATTACAGGACACACACACACACACACACACACACATTCACACACAGCTGTCAACAAGCATCACACACCTTGCTACTACAATTATCCCAAGCTCTCAATTGCTTTTTTTATATTTTTTTATTAGCGCTTACCTTTATTAACTTCTTTTTTCTAGCCTTATTCTTACCTCCTTTGTCGGGAACAACAATATGATATGATGTACGATGTGATGTATGATACGATGTACGATGTGATATATGATATAATGCACAATGTAATATATGATACGATGTACGATGTAATATATGATATAATGTATGATGTGATATATGATACGATGTACGATGTGATGTGTGATATGATGTACGATGTGATATATGA
The DNA here is from genome assembly GCF_033978785.1 of Entelurus aequoreus. Taxonomy (NCBI): domain Eukaryota; kingdom Metazoa; phylum Chordata; class Actinopteri; order Syngnathiformes; family Syngnathidae; genus Entelurus; species Entelurus aequoreus. The sequence goes on from NC_084745.1 coordinate 38,841,251, forward strand.
TATGATGTACAATGTGATATATGTTATAATGTATGATGTGATATATGATATGATGTACAATGTGATATATGTTATAATGTATGATGTGATATATGATATGATGTACAATGTGATATATGTTATAATGTATGATGTGATATATGATATGATGTACAATGTGATATATGTTATAATGTATGATGTGATATATGATATGATGTACAATGTGATATATGTTATAATGTATGATGTGATATATGATATGATGTACAATGTGATATATGTTATAATGTATGATGTGATATATGATATGATGTACAATGTGATATATGTTATAATGTACGATGTGATATATGATATGATGTACAATGTGATATATGTTATAATGTACGATGTGATATATGATGTAATGTACAATGTGATATATGTTATAATCTATGATGTGATATATGATGTGATGTACAATGTGATATATGTTATAATGTATGATGTGATATATGATATGATGTACAATGTGATATATGTTATAATGTACGATGTGATATATGATATGATGTACAATGTGATATATGTTATAATGTACGATGTGATATATGATATGATGTACAATGTGATATATGTTATAATGTACGATGTGATATATGATATGATGTACAATGTGATGTATGTTATAATCTACGATGTGATATATGATATGATGTACAATGTGATATATGTTATAATGTATGATGTGATATATGATATGATGTACAATGTGATATATGTTATAATGTATGATGTGATATATGATATGATGTACAATGTGATATATGTTATAATGTATGATGTGATATATGATATGATGTACAATGTGATATATGTTATAATGTATTATGTGATATATGATATGATGTACAATGTGATATATGTTATAATGTATGATGTGATATATGATATGATGTACAATGTGATATATGTTATAATGTATGATGTGATATATGATATGATGTACAATGTGATATATGTTATAATGTATGATGTGATATATGATATGATGTACAATGTGATATATGTTATAATGTATGATGTGATATATGATATGATGTACAATGTGATATATGTTATAATGTATGATGTGATATATGATATGATGTACAATGTGATATATGTTATAATGTACGATGTGATATATGATGTGATGTACAATGTGATATATGTTATAATGTATGATGTGATATATGATGTGATGTACAATGTGATATATGTTATAATGTATGATGTGATATATGATATGATGTACAATGTGATATATGTTATAATGTATGATGTGATATATGATATGATGTACAATGTGATATATGTTATAATGTATGATGTGATATATGATATGATGTACAATGTGATATATGTTATAATGTATGATGTGATATATGATGTGATGTACAATGTGATATATGTTATAATGTATGATGTGATATATGATATGATGTACAATGTGATATATGTTATAATGTATGATGTGATATATGATATGATGTACAATGTGATATATGTTATAATGTATGATGTGATATATGATATGATGTACAATGTGATATATGTTATAATGTATGATGTGATATATGATATGATGTACAATGTGATATATGTTATAATGTATGATGTGATATATGATATGATGTACAATGTGATATATGTTATAATACCATACCATACCATGTATGATGTGATATATGATATGATGTACAATGTGATATATGTTATAATGTACGATGTGATATATGATATGATGTACAATGTGATATATGTTATAATGTATGATGTGATATATGATATGATGATATAATGGACGATGTGATATATGTTATAATGTCATATTCGGCGGTCACTCGAACGAGTATGACGATCCTCCTGGTAGGGGTGTATCACTTTATGGAGGATGCCTGTGCGTGACTTTGTTTAAGGTGGGGAGACTGGTGCACAGACAGTCACCACACGATCCTTGACAGAATCAGGTCAGGGTCCAGTGACATGGGGACCCTTTTCTGCTGCAGCCTTCTGCCGCCATCGCAGCCGTTGTGGTAGTTCTTAAATCTACCGTCTTCCGCCTGCTCCGCCGTTGAGGTCTTCACCGTATCCCTGGCTAGGGGGCAGTCAGGTACTAGGCCTTTGCCAAGGGCCACCTGGGATAACAGTAGTAAAGGGGTTAACCTCCTAGTGCCCCAAGACCCTGTAGAGGAGCCTCCACTGCCGGATGCACTTTAACGTCATGCCCAGGATAATGTATGATGTGATATATGGTATGATGTGATTTATGATACAATATACAACGGTGTGATATATGGACATGATGGTATTAGTTTATTATTTTATTTGAAACACACATAGTTACAATAAGGCACATCACCGACAGTATTTTCAGTTTCTCATTACAGCTTGTCTGAAAAGCAGCAGGATGAAGCAGCGCTTGTTTTAACTCTCCCCAACACTTTTGTTTGATTGTTCACTTCCTGTACTCAATTTGTAGCACAAAAAAATAAATGAATAGTCAATAAAGTTATCATGATAAATAGTTAAGTAAGTTGTTATTCACATATATCATCTTATTTACCAATAATGTTCATTGTGTGAAAATGATAAAATTGCACGTACTGTTGGGGAGGGTTACAAATTTTAACCCTCCCCAACACTTTTGTTTGATTGTTCACTTCCTGTCCTCGATTTGTAGCACAAATAAATACACGAATAGTCAATAAAGTTATCATGATAAATAGTTAAGTAAGTTGTTATTCACATAATTAGATGAATAATATGACCTTATTTATCAATAATGTTCCAGATGTTCGCCACTGTTTAACACTTTGATTTACTACTGAAGGTGGCCATGGAAACATCCCACATGACTCATTCATCCAGGTCATTGTCATCTCAGGGCATTCAATCGATCGCAACTGGACTGTTTGGTTTGTCTTAGAAGAGTGCAGCGGCTGGTGCCAAAACCACAAATATTTATACTCCAAAACCAGGAGGGTGTGCCTGGGCAAGGATGGTTTTGCCCTATCGTAGTGAGAAAAACAACTGTTTTCATGCAAACGAGCAATCCTAACTGTCAAAGCTATCGACAGTCGTCAAAGTGTAATTTCCCCTCGTTAGCATTGAGGTATTGTGTAGCAGAACGATTGCTGTGGGTCGACTACTATCAGTCCAAAATAGTCTAAATCCCCCACGTAAGCATTCCATTCACTTGTAAACAAATGGCCCAAATGGCATTCTAGTCACCTTCTGTGATCAGAAGGTTCCTAACTCCTGTTATTTGTTGGAGTCTTTTAGGAATGGTTGAAAGGACAGTGTTGTATGTGGGAGACAGGTGGTGTCGCGGACCACCTCCGTCTGCATCGTCTGTCTTTGCGGCGCAATCCACTCTTTTCTCACACCCACGTGTGTACCTGTCAGTTTGCACATCCTTTCCAGTCGTGCTAAATAAAGACACAAATTAGCGCTCGCAGAGCAGTGTCAGCCTTGATAAATCACACTGCGAGTGGTGAATGGTTATAATCGCATCTTCTTCTCCCAGTATTGTGAACGTTGTAATTATCATCACATATTCAACAACTTCATGAAGACACACACACTAAATGGATTGTGCACCTAATTCTACTCACTTAAAAGACACAATCCTCTGCGCACATATTTAGTAGGTCAGCTTTGTGTGTACTATTACGTGTGCACGTGTTTTAGTACACACAAACTTTTACTATATCAGTTTAAATGTTTTAAGTGTTGCACATGCATCCAAATTTAGAGTTACATTTTTTCCCTAAGGTTATATTTATCCTCTTTTGTGGAGAATAATTGCTGTACATTCTTGGATAGCAGATTATAGTTTGCTGTGTGCATTATTTTAGTGTATGGATGTGATAAATGGCGTGTTGTGTGAATGATTGCGTGCAGTATTTATTAATCATTTAAAGTCGGCCTCATTATGTCAAGCCCCGCCCCCGCTTCCTCATCAGTATAATCAATCAGAACATAAACATGCTTGTTATATGTGTAATATATATTGTATATTTGTTATATGCTATATACTTGTTATATATATGTAAAATATGTTATATACTTATGTTATATACTTGTTAAATGTGTAATATACAGTATGTTATATATTTGTTACATATTTGTTGTATGTTACAGTATATACTTCTTATATGTGTAATATATATTATATGCGTGTTAAATGTGTAATGTTTGTTGTGTATTTATTGTATATGTGATATAGTGATATATTTGTTGTATGCACAATATATGTTCTATATTTGCTAATATGTAACATACGTTTTATATTTTTATATGCATAATGTATGTTATATATTTGTTATATATGTAATGTATGTTACATTGTAAATGTATGCTACTTGTTATATATTATATACTATTTACTATATATGTGCTATATACTTGTATATGTGTAATGTATGTGATATTTGTGTAATGTATTTTATATATGTTATAAAGTTGTTATATGTTATATACCTGTTATATGCTATATACTTGTTGTATTTGTAATGTATGTTATATTTTTTTGTATGTGTAACGTTTGTTATATATACAGTCGTGGTCAAAACCTTGTAAAGAACATAATGTCATGGCTGTCTTGAGTTTCCAATCATTTGTACAACTCTTATTTTTTTGTGATAGAGTGATTGGAGCACATACTTGTCACAAAAAACATTCATGAAGTTTGGTTCTTTTATGAATTTATTATGAGTCTACTGAAAATGTGACCAAATCTGCTGGGTCAAAAGTATACATACAGCAATGTTAATATTTGGTTACAAGTCCCTTGGCAAGTTTCACTGCAATAAGGCGCTTTTGGTATCAATCCACAAGCTTCTGGCAAGCTTCTGGTTGAATTTTTGACCACTCCTCTTGACAAAATTGGTGCAGTTCAGCTAAATTTGTTGGTTTTATGACATGGACTTGTTTCTTCAGCATTGTCCACATGTTCTCGATGGGGTTTAAGTCAGGACTTTGGGAAGGCCATTCTAAAACCTCAATTCTAGCCTGATTTAGACATTCCTTTACCACTTTTGACATGTGTTTGGGATCATTGTCCTGTCGGAACACCCAACTGCGCCCAAGACCCAACCTACGGGGTGATGATTTTAGGTTGAATTTGGAGGTAATCCTCCTTTTTCATTGTCCCATTTACTCTCTGTAAAGTACCAGTTCCATTGGCAGCAAAACAGGCCCAGAGCCTAATACTACCACCACTATGCATGACGGTAGGATTTGTGTTACTGGGGTTAAAGCCCTCAGCTTTTCTCCTCCAGACATATTGCTGGGTATCGTGGCCAAACAGCTCAATTTTTGTTGCAGCTGACATCACATGGACTTCTGGAGAAAAGTTCTGTGGTCAGATTAGACAAAAACTGAGCTGTTTGGCCACAATACCCAGCAATATGTTTGGAGGAGAAAAGGTGAGGCCTTTAATCCCAGGAACACCATTCCTACCTTTAGTCAAGCATGGTGGTGGTAGTATTATGCTCTGGGCCTGTTTTGCTGCCAATGGAACTGGTGCTTTACAGAAAGTAAATGGGACAATGAAAAAGGAGGATTGCCTCCAAATTCTTCAGGACAACCTAAATTCAGGTTGGGTCTTGGGCGCAGTTGGGTGTTCCAATAGGACAATGACCCCAAACACATGTCAAAAGTAGTAAAGGAATAGCTAAATCAGGCTAGAATTAAGGTTTTAGATTGGTCCTCCCAAAGTTCTGACTTAAACGTGTGGACAATGCTGAAGAAACAAGTCCATGTCAGAAATCCAACACATTTAGCTGAACTGCACCAATTTTTTTAAGAGTGGTCAAAAATTCTACCAGAAGCTTGTGGATGGCTACCAAAAGTGCCTTATTGCAGTGAAACTTGCCAAGGGACACGTAACCAAATATTAACATTGCTGTATGTATACTTCTGACCCAGCAGATTTGCTCACATTTTCAGTAGACCCATAATACATTTATAAAAGAACCAAACTTTATGAATGTTTTTTGTGACCAACAAGTATGTGCTCCAATCACTCTATCACAAAAAATAAGAGTTGTAGAAATTATTGGAAACTCAAAACAGCCATGACAGTATGTTCTTTACAAGTGACCATGACTATATATGATATACTTGTTATATATGTAATGCATACTATATACATGCTGTATGTGTAATGTATGTTTTATGCATGTTATTAGAATTTACTTTATTTCTTACACTGGTATTTGACCTTGTATTTACCCAGGTATTTACCCTGATATTTACCCTGGTTTTTTCACTGGTATTTACCCTATTTACGACGGCGTGGCGCAGTTGGGAGAGTGGCCGTGCCAGCAACCTGAGGGTTCCTTGTTACGTCTTGGGGGGCGCATGGCTGCACTGGTAGCGTAACCTCCAAGGCAGAAGACAAGCAGGAGCGGCGTGCAGCTAAGATTAAGGTATTTAATTATTTTAAGGCAGGATCAAAAATACAAACCGAGGACGCTAGCAAGCGTGGAGCTAAACAAAACACAAAATGTCACCAAGGGTGAAAAACGAGGAATGCTAGCGTGTACAAAATTACTACAGCGAGGAGGAAAAAACAGGAGAATGTAAATGTTGCCTGTAGCAAACATTGACCCAGCAACTACTGCTGGGTGACAGGAAACTATAAAGGGGAGTGATTAACCAAAACACCTGGTGGGAACACTAATTGCAAAACTAAGACAGGTGAGGAGAATCAGTGGCCATGGAAACCAACAGTAAACAGGGAGAGAGGGTGCACCCAGGAAACAGACTAAAACAGCAAAACTACCAAACATAAATCATGCCATGACCCGGGTAACGGATCATGACATTCCTGGTTCAATCTCCACCTTCTACCAACCTTGTCACATCCGTTGTGTCCTTGAGCAAGACACTTCACCCTTGCTCCTGATGGATCGTGGTTAGGGCCTTGCATGGCAGCTCCCGCCATCAGTGTGTGAATGTGTGTGTGAATGGGTGAATGTGGAAATAGTGTCAAAGCGCTTTGAGTACATTGAAGGTAGAAAAGCGCTATACAAATAAAACCCATTTACCATTTACCATTTACCATGTTATTTATACTGGTATTTACCCTGGAATTTGTCTTGCATTTACTCTGCCATTTACTCTAGTATTTACCCTATTATTTACAGTGATATTTACACTGGTATTTACCCTGGTCTTTATACTGGTATTTACCCTGGTCCTTATACTGGTTTTCAGAGTGGTATTTGCCCGAGTATTTATCCTGGTATGTACACTGCTGTCGACCCCTAAAGTTGTCTTTGTATATAACCTGCCATTTGCCCCTGTAATTGCTCTGTATTTATCCCGGTATTTGCCCTTTCATTTACTCTGGTATTTGTCCTGGTATCTCCCTTGTATTTTCCCTGGTATTTACATTTCTATTTGCCCTTGTATTTACCCTGGTATATATCCCGGTATTTGCCCTCGTTAGTTACCGAGGTATTCATGCTATTATTTGCCTTTGTATTAGTCCTGGTATCTATATTGGTATTTGCCCTTGTATCCACCCTGGTATTTACCCAAAATGTTACCCTGTTATTTACACCGGTATTTGCCCTTTTATCTACCCTGGTATTTGCCGCTGCATCTTGGATATTTGTCCTGGTTCTTTACCCTGGTATTTAAATTTGTTTTTGCTCTTGTATTTAACCTGGTAATTATCCTGGTATTTTCCCTTTGCATTTACCATAATATTTATTTTGGTATTTGGCCGGTATTTACCCCGGTAATTATCCCGGTATTTCCCCTTACATTTACCCTGGTATTTATTCTGCGTTTGCCCTTAAATTGGTCCTGGTATTTACATTGGTATTTGCCCTCCTCCATGTATTGGACTTTTATCCCAATGTTTGCCTTTGTAATTTCCCTGGTAATCATCCAAGTATTTACCGTTATATTTACCTTAGTATTTGCCCTTATATTTGGCCTGGTATTTATCCTGGTATTTGCCTTTCATCAATCATCAATCAAAGCTTACTTATACAGCCCTAATAACAAATGTCTCAAAGGGCTGCACAAGCCACAACAACATCTTCGGCTCAAATCCCACATAAGGGCAAGAAAAAAACTCAACCCAATGGGAACAACGAGAAACAGGGTTAATGCAACGAATGCCAAATGGATACGGTTAATATTGTGAGAGTCCAGTCCATAGTGGGGCCAGCAGGAGATCCTCTTGCATTTAGACATATTGGGGCACCGAGCCTTCACCGACTGATGCATAAGGAGTGAGCCACCCCGGGTCCCCACTCCATGTGAAAGTCCAGTCCAATGGGAGGCCAGCAGGGAATTTACTTGAATGGAGACAAGTCAGCAGTGCAGAGACGTCACAAACTGATACAAAGAGGAGTGGTCCACCCTGGGTCCCGACTTGGAACAACTAGCGAATCCTACGTGGTGAGGTCACCTGATAACGTCTCCACACAGGAAAGGGGGTCAGAGCAGAAAAGAGAGACAGCAGACCAACCGGTCTAAAAAAAAAAAAAAGGGGGTCTATTTAAAGGTATACAAATGAGTTTCAAGATGGGACTTACATTTTTCTACTGAGGTAGCATCTCTAACTGAGGGCATTCCAGAGTACTGGAGCCCGAATAGAAAACGTTCTAAAGCCTGCAGACTTTTTTTGGGCTCTGGGAATCACTTATTAGCCAGAGTTTTTTGAACGCAGATTTCTGACCGGGACATATGGTACAATACAATTAGGAAGATAGGATGGAGCCTGACCGTTTAGTATTTTATACATAAGTAGTAAAACTTTAAAGTCGCATCTTAAGTGCACAGTAAGCCAGTGCAGGTGAGCCAGTAGAGGAGTAATATGATCAAACTTTCTTGTTCTTGTCAAAAGTCTAGCAGCCGCATTTTGTACCAACTGTAATCTTTTAATGCAAGACATAGGGAGACCCGAAAATAATTTGTTACAATAATCGAGACGAGACGTAACGAAGGCATGTGGTGCGCCGGTGTTGGACAAAATGGAACAAATTTGAGAGGTATTACAGAAATGAAAGAAAGCTGTTTTAGTAACACTCTTAATGTGTGACTCAAATGAGAGAGTTGGGTCGAAGATAATACCAGGATGTTTTACCAAGACGCTTTGTGTAATTGTTATAAAAACAAGGACCGATAATCAGCATTTCTGTTTTCTTAGTGTTAAGATGCAAAAAGTTGCTGGACATCCATTGTTTAATTTAATTTAGACACGCCTCCAGGTGACTACAATCTGGCGTGTTGGTCAGCTTTAGGGGCATGTAGAGTTGGGTGTCATCACCATAACAGTGAAAGCTAACACAGTATTTGCGTTTGATGTCACCTAGCGGCAGCATGTAGATACTGAAGAGTGCAGGGCCAAGAACCGAACCCTGTGGAACTCTGCACGTTACCTTAACATACTCCGAGGTCACATTGTTATGGGAGACGCACTGCATCCTGTCAGTAAGATAGGAGTCAAACCAAGAAAAGGCTAAGTGTGACATACCAATCAAGTTTGGATACGTTCTAATAAAATTTTATGATCCACGGTATCGAAAGCAGCATTAAGATCAAGATACAGCAACATGGATGATGCATCAGCATCCATAGTTAGCAATAGATCATTAGTCATTTTTGTGAGGGCTGTCTCCCTAGAGTAGTTTGCCCTGAAACCGGACTGAAAGTGTTCATAGATATTGTGAGACGCTACGTGTTCATTTAGCTGCTGTGCAACTATTTTTTTAGAGGATTTTCCCGTAGTTTACCCTGAGGTCAGGATCGAGATAAGGTCTTTAAGCTTAACAACTTTTTAAATGATAGGGGAACAGTACCAGAGGAAAGTGATACGTTAATAATATTTTCTTGATCAATTTCTCAGGAAGTGGGTCAAGTAAACATGTTGTTATCAAGTTGGAGGAGATCCCCTAATGTTATTTCTTCAAAAAGAGAGAGATTAGTTTGGAGGGCAATATCCGTAGTACATACATTCGTATCTGCGTTAATATAACCCAGTTGGTGCTGGGACAGCATTATCTTTGATTTCCTTTCTAATGAGTCCAATTTTCTTAGTAAAGAATTTCATAATGTCATCAGCTGAGTGGGTGGAGCTACTCAGAGGAGTCCCTGTTGGGTTAGTGATGCTACTTTACTGACCAAATATTTAGGATCATTTTTATTCAGGCGGATGAGATTGGAGTAGTAACAAATTTTAGCTAAGGTCAGCGCATTTTTCTAAGTTATTAAACTATCACTCCGTGCTTGATAGAAAACCTCAAGTTTAGTCGCACGCCATTTGCGTTCCAGCTTTCTACATGATAGTTTAAGAGCTCTGGTTTCTTCTGTAAACCAGGGGTAGCTTTAGTGGTGCTATACTATCAAGGGCATTGCGCAGGGCATCGTTAAAGTTGTTAGTGAGGTTATCGATAGAGCCCAAATAATTTGGGAATGGTGCCATTACCGAGGGCAGAAGGCCAGCAAGAGTCATGGTTGTAACAGCAATAATGTTGCGGCTGCTAAAGCATAGCTTGTTGACAATGAGTCAGAACTTTTATAAGGTAATGATCGGACATTTATTTTAGTGTACGGGAGTACCATAACTTTGTAAGTGGTGACACCCCGGACAAGAACTAGGTCTACCGTATTACTGTTGCGATGCGTGGGTTAATTTATTATTTGTGTAAGACCACAGCTATCCATTATAGTCTGGAGCGCCATGCACGGCGTGTCTGACGGGGTATTCATACGGATATTAAAATCCTTATGATAATTATATTATCTGTGTGCGTCACCAGATCAGCCACAAACTCTGAAAATTCACTGATAAAGTCCGAATAGGGTCCATGGGGGCGATAGATAACAGCCAGACGGAGAGGTAGCAGTGTGGCAGACCTCAGCAATATGTGCACTCCTATAGTTAGGAGGAGATGCCTCGTTAAGCGGGAACATTTAATCTGGGTTTTAGCCAAGTTTCGCTGAGACCAATGACGTTAAAGGCCTACTGAAATGAAATGTTCTTATTTAAACGGGGATAGCAGGTCCATTCTACGTGTCATACTTGATGATTTTGCGATATTGCCATATTTTTGCTGAAAGGATTTAGTAGAGAACATCGACGATAAAGTTCGCAACTTTTGGTCGCTGATTAAAAAGCCTTGCCTGTACCGGAAGTAGCGTGATGTCGCAGGTTGAAGAGCTCCTCACATCTGCACATTGTTTACACCAGCAGCGAGAGCGATTCGGACCGAGAAAGCGTCGATTACCCCATTAATTTGAGCGAGGATGAAAGATTCGTGGATGAGGAAAGTGAGAGTGAAGGATTAGAGTGCAGTGCAGGACGCCAGGGTGTATCTTTTTTCGCTCTGACCGTAACTTAGGTACAAGGGCTCATTGGATTCCACACTTTCTCCTTTTTCTATTGTGGATCACAGATTTGTATTTTAAACCACCTCGGATACTATATCCTCTTGGAAATGAGAGTCGAGAAAGCGAAATAGACATTCACCGTGACTTTTATCTCCACAACAATACATCGGTGAAGCACTTTAGCTTCGGAGCTAACGTGATAGCATCATGCTTAACTGCGGATAGAAACAGAAGAAACATGCCCCTGACTGGAAGGATAGACAGAAGATCAACAATACTACTATCACTTCTACTATCAGGAGACACCGAACCAAACCCTGGACCTGTAACCACACGGTTAATGCTGTCCAGCCTGGCGAAGCCTTGCAATGCTGTTGCTAACGACACCATTAGCTACGGGACCTCGACAGAGCTATGTTAAAAACATTAGCTCTCCACCTACGCCAGCCCTCATCTGCTCATCACGACCCGTGCTCACCTGCGTTCCAGCGATCAACGGCGTGACGAAGGACTTCACCCGATCATCGGTGCGGTCGGCGGCTAGCGTCGGATAGCGCGTCTGCTATCCAACTCAAAGTCCTCCTGGTTGTGTTGCTGCAGCCAGCCGCTAATACACCGATACCACCTACAGCTTTCTTCTTTGCTGTCTCCATTGTTCATTAAACAAATTGCAAAAGATTCACAAACACAGATGTCCAGAATACTGTGGAATTTTTCGATGAAAACAGAAGCTGTTTGTATTGGGACACAATGGTGTCCCAATACTTCCGTTCAATCCGTGACGTCACACGCAAACGTCATCATACCGAGACGTTTTCAGACGGATATTTCCCGTGAAATTTAAAATTGCACTTTATAAGTTAACCCGGCCGTATTGGCATGTGTTGCAATGTTAAGATTTCATCATTGATATATAAACTATCAGACTGCGTGGTCGGTAGCAGTGGGTTTCAGTAGGCCTTTAAGATTGCTGTCTCATGACCTCATTAACTAATAACGTTTTGGGAGACAATGATCTGATGTTTAAAAATCACATATTATAGGTAGTGGGCTGTTTTGAGGCATTTTTGTTAATGGTATCCGTAGTACTGATATCAAAAATGTTATTTCTATTTTGTGTAGTGTGCCTTAAATAATTTCGATCACATCTAGGTATTGATATGATGGGGATTTTGAGATTATTTTCTTGGTGCTGCGATAGGTTTAACGCGTCGTAATTTGCAACCTAAGTAGAATGCATGAGCACCGCTGGCACAGTCACTACAGAAAAAAATAATAAATAAAAATTTATTCTGATAGTTGCCCTTGTGTTTGCCCTAGTATTTAGCCTGGTTTTTATTCTGGTATTTGCCGTAGAATATATCCTGGTATTTATTCTGGAATTTGCCACGGTATTTATCCTAGTGTTTGCCCTTGTATTTGCCCTGATATTTTTCTTATATTTGCCCTTGTATTTGGCCTGTTATTTACACTTATCAAAATTTACCCGTGAAAAAATGTGGTCATCAGAATCGTTTTTAATATAGTGTCAAACATTTTTGTGCCAAAGAACACTAATTGGTATAGTTTCTACTTAGCCGGTTTAGCATGTTTATGCCAGCGTGCGGATGCAAACATATGCAGTCAGTTAAAAATATATATTTTAATACGCAAAGCTACATAAAGTTGTCAGACTCTTTCAAGCGTATTTTCAGCAGGACTCTGAGGCAGCGACTCAAAACAATCTTCAAAAATATTCTATGGAAGAACAGCCAGGAAGCTGCAAAACTGAATGAATAGCATAGTGAAAGGATGAAGAAACTTAAGTAAGATTATATGATAAGATTATGAAAATCAGTCTGATTTGAAGACATTACTATAATATTATGAAGACATTATAATGACCTTGGAGGACATGAGAGCTCACAGAACACAACCTTTAGGGGAATGCATCTAAGGTAAACACAATGAGAATTGAAGCACAAACAATTTATTTATTTGCAACACAGAACAACACAGTTTTCCATATCAAGAAAATTATGTTTAATAGATAGCAAGTCTGATTTGCAAAAAGACGTAGAAACATTGGAAGACACTGCATGTGTACTCAACTTGTTTACCCTCAATAACACACGTTGCTTTCACCTTTACAAAACAGTAGCAAGAAAAAGCCACATGGATTTACTTCAAAACTTCAAACTGCAGATTTCAAATGTCACACGTTTGCCTTACAATAAATAGGATTTCTCAACGTGAAATGAGCACACATAAAGAAAAGGACAAATTCATAACGGCGACAAAATGTACGCTTGTGCATGTCGACTAAAATAAAACAAGTGAACTTCAACCAAACTACTCTCAGTTTACCTTGAATTCATTTTGGTGCAAAAAACACTGATTGTGACATTTTGTTGACTTAACATTGCTAACACAACAAAAAGTGTCATATTTGATGATCTTAAAGTGAACACTATTACAAACTGTACAACATAAGCTGTGACATTAAAAGACATTTGATCTCATTTCAACGTTTAGGAAGTTATTGTGCGCTTTGACAGACGACTAAAAATGTCAACAACAACAACAACCAAAAAAAAGTATTCTCCTTCGTTTAAACAAACAAAATAATGTGTATAATTATAGTAGGGAAGGGATTCATATGGCCCCATTCCTGGGTAGATGTTGCGTGAAAGGAAGTGGGGGGGTTGATCCCTTTGTAATACAGTTTGCTGAGAATGATGGAAAGCCCCACTCTCCATAGCAACGGATGCTGTGGTCAAAGTTGGAATTGCCACAAAACACATTTTAAGATATTCAACACTCTACTGCCAATCTGGCACCCCCCTCCCCGCCCCCAAATCGTCCCGTTCCGTGTGTCAGGTAAACCGTGACGAATGGGGCCATGTGAATCCCCTTCCAACTGTACAATGTGCGTGTAATTCAGTGTCAAGAAAGAATACTCAAACATCAAAGCATACAAGTATATTTTGTATTTAGGATACCATTTGGATATTTGTCATTTTGTAAAAAAAAAAATAGGCTAAAACCAGTCCAATATGCTAATAAGTTATATATATATATATATATATATATATATATATATATATATATATATATATATATATATATATATATATATATATATATATATATATATATATATATATATATATATATATATATATATATATATATATATATATATATGTAAAAATGACTTTGTATATTTCTACTTTTTCTTCTTATGTAAATGTACTCCTTTTGGCTCTTTTTCCCCATTTTTTTTAGCAGTTGTATATTTTTACATTGTGTCGTGAGACAATAGAAAATGAGTTGTGAGCTGTAAATGGCTTTAAGATCAAACTTTGGACATCCCTGCTTAGATACTCTTAGCAGTCATTGTGTCAATGTTGTTAATTATAACATATCATAAAAAAATGTAATCCAGTTTGATATGTTTATTTCTAATATAACCAATCAGCTTATAAGGACATTGAATACAGTTTTGTAATTTTCCTGTGTGCTCCCATGCTGTCACTCGATGAAAAAACTAGCTGTTTTGATTTATATGGATTGAAAAATACATGTAACTTTTGTCATGAAAAATACTCATAACTTGACATATTTTTGTCATTTAACTGAAAATTGTAGAAATGTGCTAGGGAAGGGTTTCATATGGCCCCATTCCTGGGTGAATCTTGTGTGAAAGGAAGACGGGGGGTTAATAATTTGGAAATGCAGTCTGCTGAAAATGACAGAAAGCACCACCCTACATAGCAACAAACGCTGTGGTCAAAGTTGGAATTGCCACAAAACATATTTTAAGATATTCAACATTACTGCCAACTAAAGTGGAAAGTGCCCCCCCCCCCCCCCCAAAATCAGCATGTTTCATGTGTCAGGTAAACTGCAACGAATGGGGTCATATGAATCCCTTTTCTATTATGCTATCAAGTTTTTTGCACAGTAGAACCTCTGAGGTAGAACACAATCCATTCTGAAATGCTGGTTGAGTTTTGAGTTGTTCTTATTTGAAAAGGCATATACACATAGGACGAGTGGAAACATGAATGATAACATTTCATCAATATGCATTTTACTGTATAGATATAAGTTGAGCACCAAAATTAGATAAAACTTACCATTTGAAGATGGCTGAGAGGAAACACTTTGTTGACAAGCTTCTGCAGCCAAACACAAGCCATTATGCTACTGGTAAGCTACATGCTAAGTAGAACCCGTTTAACTCGACAACCAACTCATTGGGTCTGTGTAGTGTCCTCTTAAGTTGACTTAACATACACTATCGACCGCTTTTGTCGACATTAAATTTGAGGGATAATATGTACAAAATATAGGACAGTTTATGTCGACAATCTGTCAAAGTTGGTTAACTCATCAAGTCCTAGTCCACAAGTTCTTCTTACATCTAATACTTAAAAAAGTGTCCATTAAAGTCAACTTCGACGCGGTTCTATAAAAAATGTTCTGTTAATGTTGACGTGTGTTGTATTATTAACTTCATCATTATCACTAAGCAGCAACATTATTACAGTCTAATGACACCAAATTAAAGGGTATATCTATTATTAAAAAACAACTTTTCTTACCGGATGGTACCTTATTTTGTGTATTTGGGATCCACATAAGTCCCATAAATTCAAAATCAAATCATGGAGGCATTGCGGAGATGTTTATAAAATAGTATTGCATTCCTTTATGCTTTCTACAAACAAATTGAAATTGGATCTGTCCTTTGACATCTTCTGCCCTGTGACGTCAGCGGATATCTCCATTATATGGTAGAGGTTTACCCGAAGATTTTTGCGCCAATACGGCATTGTAGTCTGACACCGTAGTCAATTGCTTGTATTCGGAAGTGAAAACCAGTGGTGGTCAACCAAGCCAAGATGGCAGTTGTACAGCTAGCAGCGCGGAAATATCTGGGTACAAAAGAGGCTTGAATCTTCCTGCAAAAAGCAGATTTGAGCAAAAAAACAAACAATACAATGGAATAGATCCCTATACTTTTATCAAAAAAAAGATTTGTCGAGTGATATCAAGGATTATACTTTGGTCGTGCTCTCAGACATATCAAAGTATTGTTCTCTCGACAAAACAGATGGAAACTTGGAACAGCATGGAGGTCTACAACTTCTTTGTTTGTGGCTGGGTCAAGGAAATTGGTATCAAGACTCCGATAAATATGCATCGTTTTTGCTCTGGTAAGGTTGCATCTAATGATTTAACTTTGCGTCACGCCGTTAACGGGTAGCGTGTTTTTCGTCATCTTTATCAAAATATAACTATTGATGTCAACATCGTGTATGTGCGGAAAGCTTCATTTATGATTGTTGCCTTTGGTAAAAACGTGTGTAGGTTTTGCTGACATTTGCTTTCTTTTATTTAGACTCGCAGAGTTGATGCTTTTTGAAACACTCGTAGCAAACATGTGCTTAAGAAAAACAAAGAACATCAAGATGATACTTAAATGGTAAATAGTAACTGTTAAAAGTAGAAACAAACCTTTAACATTTTGATCACTGTAAACTTGTGGATTCTTAGACTGTGCTCCCTTGGACTGGAGTGTGTGCTGCTTTTCTCGTCGTTTCGTCAAATCTTGCACTCTTCCTCCCTTTCTAATTACCTCTCGAAGAACATTTATCTTTCTTGCGATTCGAACGGTTCTTACACAAAAACAACACAAGCTTAGGGCATTGCTTCTTTGAGAAAGGCTAAATGGCGCCCAGTATCCATTGAAAACAGAGTTTTGTATGCACATGCATCCTTCGCTGTTGCCATTTCTAATTCAAAGCAGCGTATTGTTCTAAATTATATCTGTCACTAGACTACCTATGGAAGGTCTAAAAACTACTACATGGTTAACAGGGAGTTGACGCAGTTGAAGTGAAGGCACGTAAATAAGACTGCTTACAAAACGTCCTGAAGAGACAGTCAGAAAGTGGCTTGAAGATGGTCTGTAAAACAAAATCTATGCAATATATCGACCAAAGAACCACCATTACATGTTATGTAGAGTAGACCACAAGGAAGTGTTTTGAATGTAAAAAAAAAAAAAAATCATAATCGGTCCCCTTTGAAACATGCACACACTCACTTCCTGTTCAGTGCAAACTAAGCTTAAAAAAAAAGCACGGCAGTATTAACCTGATTCTAACACAGCAACTAAAAAATACAAACATTGCAATGTTTTATTTAGATTTTTAGCTTACAAAAGCACTGGTGGCTAAACTCGACATAAACTTGATTAAAGCTATTTTCTGTTATGTCGACAAACGCTTGTGTCAACTTGAACGGGTTCTACTGTAATTACATTTACGTCATTATTACAACTTTAGACCTCACTAATACTGTATCACAAGGTTGCATTTTTATTTCCATCATTTCCATTGCAAAATCATGTTTGTACATTATAACTATATAGTAGATATACAGTAGACACATGGATGGATGGACGAACTGAGGGATTGATTGATTGATTGATTGATTGATTGATTGATTGATTGATTGATTGATTGATTGATTGATTGATTGATTGATTGATTGTGTAAAACCTCTGAGGATCCACTGAGTGTAGTTCCAGCGGTCATCCAGCAGGTAACATTGTCACGATGCATCAGTATTGTTATCATTTAGTATTAAAATGTGGTAGTTAAAGTGCTGAGAAACAAAAACCCTCCAGTGAAGTCCAGTAGATCTTCATATTTTTTTCAACCTGCATAGCAAGTTTTAGATTGGTGAAGAACGTTAAAATGTCCAACACATGACAGGAAATAAACGGTGTCTCTCGTGTCCACTAATCCAAAGCGACGAGAAAAGCTAACACTTGATTGTCAAACACAAACACAAGAACCTGAGCCTGTTCTGTCATCCAAAAAGAATGTTCGTACTTTTACTTTTCATGTTGGGTGTGCTTGATGACGGGGCAGGAAGTGCACCACTTCAAAGACGTTTAGGGCAAATAAACGTAAGGGTTTGATTTTACACACGGCATAACGTTCCTCGGACCAATTGTCATGGCCTTGTTGATGTTGTGGCCGCCCTCGGACCACGGCGGGGAGTCCATGGGCTCTCGTTTGATGGAATGGATCAGCCCATGGCCTTTGAACTCGTAGTGCTTATTAAAGTCCTGGTGCATGTAAGCCTTTTGAGGCTCTTGCTGGTAGACGTGAGAGTCGATGAGGTTGATTGTTTGATTACTGCATTGAGTGTGAGAAAGTCTCTGAGGGCTGAATTGGTCGTTGTCGTTGTTGCTCAAATCTTTGTCGCATTTCAGCAAGCGTCCGCTGTTGTTAACCGCGTAGTTCTGGAAGTTTCCGCTGTTGTACGGTGGGCTGATCGCTGCTTTGCCGCGATGACAGGGCGAGTACTGCAGGTCGTAATAATCCGCCTCTGATTTCAGATGGACGCCAGAGCTCTGGTCATATATCCCGTTACCGTAGCGACGGTCCATTGAGTCCGGATCCCGGTTTGCCCATGGTCGCCCGTAAGGGTCGCAGCCATTCTCCGAGTCCGAGTCGTGCTCTACTTTAATGGCTGGCATCTCGGGCATAAGGTGGCCGTCGTAGCATTCGCCATAGCCGCTCTCGCTCTTCACTAAATCTACGCAGTAGGGGTCCGGTTCTGCCGGGATCTGGAGGTTCCCGTAGAGCTTAGACACAAACACCTCGCCATTCCTGCTGCTGTGGCAGCTGGGAGAAAGGCGGTACTGCTTCCCATATAGGCCAGCCTTGTTTAGGCGGTTAGCTGGGGTGTAGCCGATGCCCTGACCACCCCTGAGGAGCCCAGAGCTGGGACGCAAAGGCCAACCGTTCCCCAGGCCTGGACTGAGGCCCTTATGGGACGACATGGACGACTTGCAGAAATTGAGAGGTTCTTCTTGGTTATAGTAGACATCAGGACGGAACTTGAGGTTGTCTTTGGTGAGCGGGGTCCAGGGCGTGTGGTGACCCCTCTGTGTACCCCCAGGAGTCGGACAAGACAGGAGAAGAGGGTCTGCTACATCGTCCATTCCCCCACTGAAAGAGTGCCTACGGAGGTGTTCTCCTCTTTCTCTGTAAGACACAAGAGAAGGAAAAAGGGAACCAAAATAGATAAATTACTGAAGTCTGTCACTTTTATGTTGACCAATTCATCAAATCCTGGTCCACACTCTTCTTCTTATTGCGAATAAGTGTCTGCTTAAGTCAATGTCAACATACCTTTACATCAATTATATCAACATTAACTTTAAGAGTCAAAAAGGTAATTTCTATGAAAAATGTTGACTTTGTGTGAAAAATGTTGACTTTGTGTGAAAAATTTTGACTTTATGTTGAGATGTGGTATTGTTAAGCAGCAAAATAACTACTGTCAAATTACACAACATTTAAGCATACACACACTCACTTCTTGTCCAGCTTCAAAATAAAAGTATTAACCTGGCTTGTGTATCACTAGGAAGTAGTGAAAACATTCAACCAAACTATCACAGCAGCTCCTTTGGATAATAAAATGAACTATTTTATGAAAACACAAAATGTATATTCTCAGAAAACCAGAGGAATATATCACTTCCTGTCACTACCGTTATCAAGATAGGAGTTAAACATACTTGACCAATACCGCGGATTCTGATTCTGATCAGTATCACTAATATTGTAATAATAACTTCCTATCGATATCACTGTCAAAATCACTTTAGATTTATATCACTATCTATCACTGTCACTATCTATTACTATCACTATCTATGACTTTCTGCGACTATAGCGATACTATCACTATCACTTTATTTTACTTGAACTTTCTATCACTATAAATATTACTTTCTATCACTTTCTATTACTCTATCACTGTAACTGTTGTTCACTATCACTTTCTGTCACTATCAATTTCTATCACTATCTACTATCACTATATCACTATTACTTTCTATCCCAATCGATTTCTATCAATATCACTTTTTATCACTATCATTTTCTATTACCATCACGTTCTATCACTCTCTATCATTTTCTATTACTATATCACTATCATTTTCTATCACCATCACTTTCTATCACTCTCTATCATTTTCTATTACTATATCACTATTACTTTCTATCACTATCACTTTCTAACACTATCACTTTCAATCAGTATAACTTTCAATCACGATCATGTTCTATCACTTTTTATTACTATATCACTATTACTTTCTATCACTATCACTTTCTATCACTTTCAATCACTATCACTTTATTTCACAATCAATTTATAGCACTATACTTTATATCATTATCACTTGTTATATTTTCTATCACTTTCTATCACTTTCGATCGCTATTACTTTCCATCACTATCACTTTCCATCACTATTACTTTCTTTCAAAATCAATGTATATCACTATCACTTTCTATCATTATCACTTGTTATGTTTTCTATCACTTTCTATCACTTTCATCACTTTCAATTACTATATCACCATTATTTTGTCACTTTCACTTTCTATCACTCTAACATTTTCTATTACTATATCACTATCATTTTCTATCACCATCACTTTCTATCACTCTATCATTTTCTATTACTACATCACGATTAATTTTTATCACTATCACTTTTTATCACTTTTAATCACTATCACTTTCCATCACTATGGCTATCTTTCACAATCAATTTCTATCACTATCATTTTTCTATCAGGTTCTATCACTATCACTTTCTATCACTATATCACTATTTCTTTCAGAATAAATGTCTATCACTATCATTTTCTATCAATATCACTATATCACAATTACTTTCTATCTCTATCAATTTCTATTACTATCACTTTTTATCACTATCACTTTCTACCACTATCATTCTCTATCACCATCACTTTCTATCACTCTCTATCACTTTCTATTACTATACCACTATCACTTTCAATCACTATAACTTCCAATCGCTATCCATCACTATCTATTTATATCACTATCATTTTATATCACTTCCTATCACTATCACTTTCTATCACTATTACTTTCTTTCACAATCAATTTCCATCACTATCCCTTTCTATCATTATCACTTTTGTATTACTTTTTATCACTTTCTATCTCCTTCGATCACTATTACTTTCTATCACAATAATTTTTCTATCACTATCTATCATTATCGCTTTGTATCACTTTCTATCACTTTCCTTCACTATCACTTTCCATTACTATATAACTATCTATGACTGTCAACCCTCATCACTATCACAATGTCTCACACTTGAAATGGTACACACTCTGTACAAATAGAAATATTCAAAGTAATACACACCCTATTCAGGTGAAATAATATTTTAATGAATACACACTTTGTACAGTCGAAATAATATTTGAAATACTACACACTTACCCATGCTCCAGTGTGGTGACCATGCCTCCTTTGTTTTTCCCGCGCATTAGCATGTTCTTCATCTTCATTTCGGTGATGGAGGGCAGCAGGAGAGGCACAGCGATGCAGAATAGAGCCAGCTGAGGAGGAAGCGGCGCACCGGACGCTGACTTCTTTTTCTGTCCGTGCAGAAACTTCAGCCGACCTTGAAACTGCATCGTCTGGAAAAGAAGACAGGAAGAGATTCATATGGTCTCATTCCTTCATTCCTTGGTGGATCTCGTGCAAGAGGAAGAGGAGGGGCTAATCATTTTTGCAATGCAGTCTGCTGAAAATGATGAAAAGTGCCACTCGACGAAGCAACTGACTCTGTGGTCAAAGTTGGAATTGCCACACAACACATTTTTAGATATTCCACATTAGACTGCCATCTGGTGGGTAAAGTGGATAGTGCATCACGTTTCATGTGTCAGGCAAACCTTGTCTAATGGGGTCATATGAATCCCCTTTCTACTGTACGTTGCTGCTAAGTGATATTGATGAAGCTAATAATACGAGCGGTCAACTTGTATGTCGACATCGACTTAAGCGGGAACTTTTTAGTTATCTCTATTTTACAGGAGAGAAAAACATGATGTGGAAATATGATCTACTAATGAAAAGCTGACCAATCCCAGGTCATAATACCAACATCAACATTAACTTCAAGTGCTTGAACTGTCATCATGATCACACTGAGGCGAACATCTCCCTTGATGCTCTTTAATAATGTTGTAGATTATACGCATCACATTGTTTCAATAAATCTCCTCCATCTTGAAGTTGACTTTGCAGACTCGATGTCACTCACCAAGAATCCAGATGTGCTGTCCAAGAGACATCGGACCCTCGCTATGAAACATCTGTTGAGGAAGCAAGACAGCTCTGCAGGAACGCCGCCCGCCTCTGGAGAGTTGAACAAACTGCTCGCCGCAAAGTCCTCACCTGAATGCAAAACCAGCGTGTAAGCATTTTCTTTTAAAGCAGCACATTATGAAAATAAGTTGTTAAAGATGGACATAAACACAATTACATCATTAAAGTCATAAATCAGCTGGAACTGAATAAGCGGGTTGGCACAGTACAATTACAAAATACAATACAATTACAATTACAATTACAATTTACGATTACAATTTACAATTACAATTAACTATTAAAATTTCCAACTAAAATGAAAATTTACGATTAACAATTTCAATTTCCTGCCAAAAGTGACCCACCAGTGCCTACAGTGAGCTGGCTGTCCTGATGCGCTGCTGCCCCCTGGTGCTGTGGAGGACACATGGCCCAGTGCAGCTGGCTTCTAAACTCCTGGCGGTCGTCAATGTGAATGTAGTCAAACACGTTCTGGTGCATCACATCCGTCTACAAGCAGGGAATCGTACTGTACTTACAATGTCATTGTGCTCGCCAACAACAATATTTCTATTATTCAGCATGTGTAACAATGTCATCAATCTGTAACTATATAAGAATATATAAAAATATAGGACTCTGATTGTGATTCTGAGCTCTATCTCTATTTTGCAATGATCTTTTCTCTTCCTGCTCTAATCAGTGTGCAGAATAAAACGAGCTATTACTACAAAAGTATTATTTTTTAAATGTATTTTCCCCCATTGCTAATAAAATCCTTATAGTAGAAAGTGTGCAACATTGCAACCTTATTGCATAGTCCTTTTTCAAATTAATTTTTGGTATTTGAATGCTAATTAAGATTGGCTTATTTAGCTTGGCCGCTATAAAGATGCAAAGAGCACAAATATTGTTGTCATTTCAATTCATAAATGTAATGCTAATTATGAAAATATTATAATTCAATAACATAAGAGAAAAGCACAGTGTGGACAGGTAATACAATAAACACAATGTATATGAATACAAAAAAGTTTAATTAAATCAATGTATTATCGATAATAAATACTTAATTATCAAAAAAATAATACAAATTAAATAACAAACAAATGTATATAATAATATAATGATTCATTTTACATTTTGCAATTTATTTATTAATTTTAAAAGTATACCACTATTATTCATATTATGTCATTTATATATCAAATTGTAATTGTATGAATGTATATAACTATATATATAATATAATAGTAATTATATAATAACATTATTTTAATATCCATCCATCCATTTTTCTACCGCTTGTCCCGTTCGGGGTCGCGGGGATGCTGGAGCCTATCTCAGCTGCATTCGGGCGGAAGGTGGGGTATTATTTTATTCTAATATAATAATGAATAATAAAATATACTATTAATATATTTTTATAATATAATTAATATTAATAATATATAATATAATAATAATAATAATATAATTAAATATGATATATATCCATCCATCCATTTTCTACCGCTTGTCCCTTTCGGGATCGCGGGGGGTGCTGGAGCCTATCTCAGCTGCATTCGGGCGGTAGGCGGGGTACACCCTGGGCAAATCGCCACCTCATCGCAGATGTATATTTGTATTTTTTGTATATTATTGTGTGTCCAAACGTTTAGGTACACCCTACATATATTGTACAGTTTTGGTATGAATAAAAAAATATTTTTTTAAATGTTGTAAATCAAGTATTGTAAACTTTATGTTACAACAGCTGCTAAAAATAAATACATATATCATAATTATTAAACAAATAATCACAACATACAATATAAATATATTACATATTATTATATAAATAGATTACATTTAATTAAAAAGAAAAAATACATTGATTTTGAATTATTATTGTTATTATTATCTTTGTATAATTTATGTTAGAATATTATAGCAAATATACACTTATACGATAATAAATAAATAGAGTGTAAAATGGTATAACTTCATTCATAACTACAATAACTATCATTATTACAATAATATATTTGAAAGTTAAACACTTGATTTTTAATATTTAATAGCAGAGTTATTGTCCTAATTTGGTCAAATGACAGACATGCTGAGTCGTGATTTAGGAGACTTGGAATAAGACGTGTTGTACCTTTAAATGGACGGAGGCTTGGTTGCTATTATTCACGGCCTCCGATTGGTTAAAATATATTAACATTTCTATGACGACTAGACATTTATTTGCAATGCTGCTGCTGTGTGGATGTAGATTATTAGGAAGCATATTTGTTTTAAGGTCAGATATTTGCACAGTATGTGTCAGATGCTGTTTTGGCGGGAAGATAACGAACGTTTACGTCACGCTTCACACAAAATCAGTTTTGTACGTACAGTAAAAAAAAAAAGTACAGTAAAAGTGAGAGCAGCTGTGTTTGTCAAACATCGCGTGACACCAGCTCCCGAAGAGCAGAACACACACACTGTGGCACACACACACACACACACACACACACACACACACACACACACACACACACACACACACACACACACACACACACACAGAGTGAGTCAGACTGTTCTGGTCGTCTTCCTTTTTTTCCATCAATTTCTTTTCTTTTCTGACAGATTCTTCAACCTTCTCCTCTTCCTCCCTCCATGTTTTTTCCACACTTGTGTCACGCGATGCTTTTGATCGACTGCCTCCAAAAATACAAAATGTGGTTTTGCAGCAGACAGATGAAAGTAGTGAATATTGTTTATGTTTCTTGTATTATTTCGCTGCCCTTCAAAGGCACAGAAGAGGATGAGAGTTTTGTGTTGTGGCGCTGCTCTGTGAAGTTTATTAGACATAAAATGTTCCTAAAACTATAATTATGGGCACAACATTACATGACAAACTCAAAACAAACAAAGAAGGTTCTGTGGGAATGTTTTTGTTTTTGTTGTTGAGTCTGAAATCCAACATTTAAAAAAGACAAACTTTTTTTGGCTTTATCTTCAGGAAGGTCATGTGACTTGCAGAGTGAAGCATGTTGGGATACATGCATTCTGTGTACTTTAGATCTATAATGCAGTTTTCTAGCAACAAGAGTAAACTAAAAGCGTTCACCACTATGTGGTCAAAAGTATGATCCAAACTGATTAATATGATAGTGTGTATGAATATGATATTGTGTATGATGTAGGGTCAAAGTTCACTTACCTGATGGAATCCTAGATAGTCCACAATAGTTGATGAAGCATAAAACATCATCCCATCACTGCTCACCACCAACGCGAATCCTGTCAGAGACTAAACACAAATAATAATGTTACTATGTTTGTACTACACACAAATACATATACATTGTTAAAACATATTTAGTATATTTGTATTACAAACAAATACATATACACGGTTATTACACATCTATTATATTTGTACTCCACCCAAATACATTATTATTACATATTTACTATATTTGTACTCAGGACCGTTAAGCATCAGTGGCTAAGTGCCATGAGTTTGTGTTGGTGCAGGTGAGAGAGAGCAAGCGGCTGCTGTTGATATGACAGATGACAAAGAGTTGGTTCAAGCCTGGTTTATACAGCAGAAAATTACCAGCCTTGCTAGATATACATTTTTACTAATGTTTTTTGTGTGGTTAAGGCCGAGTAAAAACAGTTTTGCTCAATAAAGTCATCGATTTGGTTTCCTGTCTTCCTCAAAGCGTCTCGACAGACGTTACAATAATTTAACAGTGTTGACAATCATTGTTATCTGTTGTGGTCGATTGTTGTCACCTGTCACTCCCAGTGGCATTGCAAAATTATAGAGAATAAATTGTTATGTGTTTACATGTGTTTAGAGTTCAGATAGAATATGATTTTGAGTATGCGCGCACCTGACAGGGAACGTTGTTCATATTTTTCAAAAAGAAGGTTTTAATGTCCTGGGCCACTGCTCTGTTGCCCCCAGGGCTGTAACTAGGATTTGACAAATACCGAGGTCAAAAATTGGTTGTCCAATAGAAGCTTTAAAAGGCTAAAATTATAGGTATCCCAGCACCCTATAAATAATTAAAGCTTACAAGGAGGTGCACTATCACATGTTGTATTATCTAACATCTTTGACAATCAGTATGATTTTGTAAGAGTTCACTTTTTTAATATATCACAAGTTTAGTGTATGGAAATTTTTTAACATCATTAAAACATGACTTAAAAAATCTAACCAAAACTTCTACTGTGACTGGGCTTCGAGCCCAAGGCAAGCAAGCTAAGGACGCCGGGCCACGGGGCCACCGGAAATGCAGTGGGAAAATATCTGGTCATATTCTAGTCAGTAACAGAGCATGACGTGGCCATGAATACGTTTGGGGTCAAATATTATATGAAGCGCCTGGTCATCAATATTTAACATTTTAATGCCCTTATTCATGCAAAACAGCCCCCCACTGATCGCAAAGTTTTGAATTTAGGGCGGAGCGTTATCATACCGACAGCGTTTCACATCAATTTCTTTCAGGTGAAACCAACTTCAGTATGACTTAATGGGCAGCACGGTGGAACAGGGGTTAGTGCATGTGCCTCACAATACGAAGGTCCTGAGTAGACTGAGTTCAATCCCGGGCTCGGGATCTTTCTGTGTGGAGTTAGCATGTTCTCCCCGTGACTGCGTGGGTTCCCTCCGGGTACTCCGGCTTCCTCCCACCTCCAAAAACATGCACCTGGGGATAGGTTGACTGGCAACACTAAATTGGCCCTAGTGTGTGAATGTGAGTGTGAATGTTGTCTGTCTATCTGTGTTGGCCCTGCGATGAGGTGGCGACTTGTCCAGGGTGTACACCGCCTTCCGCCCGAATGCAACTGAGATAGGCTCCAGGACCCCAAAAGGGACAAGCGGTTGAAAATGGATGGATGGACTTAATGTTAATGTTATGTTGCCAGCACATTTCTTATCGGAAAATATTTAAAGTAAAAGTGGACTTCATTGCATTACGGTGTTGGAGTTGTAGTGGGCTGTGAATGACCAAAGATTGTATATTAAGAGAGTATGATCTACTAGTGTGTGAATGTGAGTGTGAATGTTGTCTGTCTATCTGTGTTGGCCCTGCGATGAGGTGGCAACTTGTCCAGGGTGTACCCCGCCTTCCGCCCGATTGTAACTGAGATAGGCTCCAGCGCCCCCCGCGACCCCGAAGGGAATAAGCGGTAGAAAATGGATGGATGGATGGATCTACTACATGATGTTGTACAGCGCACACGATGTGCTACACAAAGTTACATCATCTTCTTTTTGTCATTTAGAAAAAATACCAAAGACATGGCCTCGGTGTCCTCAATGGTAGCATGTTTCACATGGCCCCATTTGTCGCGGTTTACCTGACAAATGAAACGTGATGAATTGGAGAGGGAAGTGCGCTCCCACTATGGCAGTAGAGTGTTTAATGTCTTAAAATGTGTTTTGTGGCAATTCCAACTTTGACCAGAGTGTCAGTTGCAATGTAGAGTGGCGCTTTCCATTATTTTCAGCAGACTGCATTGCAAAATGATTAATCCCCCACCTTCCTCTCACGCAAGATCAACCATGTGAATCCATTCCTTACAGTTTAAGTTTATTACAGTTTATTAGTACAGTTTATTTCATCCAACCTTCAACAAGTGTCAGCAATTATCAATCATAACGTTTAAAAAAAAAAATTATAGTAATTAAAAGAAAGTATCTAAAGTTTAGCCCTAGAATTCATAAAGTTAATTTTCATGAAAATGGTATATAATAGCATCGATATCACATATTTCATTAAAAAATACCAACATTTTAAGGAACTTGGAGTTAAAGG
Source organism: Entelurus aequoreus (assembly GCF_033978785.1). NCBI lineage: Eukaryota > Metazoa > Chordata > Actinopteri > Syngnathiformes > Syngnathidae > Entelurus > Entelurus aequoreus. The sequence continues at coordinate 38,869,661 of NC_084745.1, forward strand.
TCACTTGATCAACTTGATCTATTTGAAGGTTTTTGTCACTTTTTCTTGCGTTTCTGATTAAATCAATCGAATAAACCATCAAAACAACACACTTAATTACTTGACAAAGTACAGAGGCAGTTGACATCATAATAACATCAAGTCAATGCTTTACTTGAGCCCAGCAACATCATTATTGGATGATGTCATAACTATGTTCACATGTTGACAAAATAGTGGAAACATGGAAGTGGTTTCATACACGTCACACATGAATATGAAAATATCAACTTTGGTAAAGACACAGTCTGATGGAAAAGAAAAAGGAACAAGAAAGAAAGCACAGGAAGGAGATGTGAAACAGAGTGTGTGTGTGCGTGTGTGTGCGTGTGTGTGTGTGTGTGTGTGTGTGTGTGCGTGCGTGCGTGCGTGCGTGTGTGTGTGTGTGTGTGTGTGCACAGCTGTGATAGCGTGACAACAGCAAGGCAGCTTCATTGCGTGACTGCAGCCAAAGTCTGTCGCTTGTATTTTAGTGCGAGACTCTGCAGGTCCTCCCTGGTGTGTGTTGGACTATTTTTAGTATTCATGTGCTCTAACTTTACCAACCATCTAATTGCCTCAGCTAGCAGACAATTACATGAATTATTACCATCACATGATGGCTTTATTATATTAGTACACTGTTTTGACACTTTTTGTCAAGAAATCTAATTATATAAAAATGACAGCAGTGAAAAATATCAATACAGTTTTCAAAATACGATCAATGAATGAAATCAGCATCAATTAGCAAAGTCAGTTGAACCCGCTTATGTCGACTGAACACAACAGCAACATAACTTCAGTGCAATAAAACATGCACACACTCACTTCCGGTTCACTGCAAAATAAGCTTCAAAATACAAGCATGGCAGTATTAATGTGACTTATTGCATATGACGTCACATTCGTTTTTCTTCTTCGCGGCTTATTTCACACAATGCAGCTTGACCATTAAAACAAGTGAGAGTTTTGCAGAAAATGCCACATTGCTGTTCTGTTTTGGGGCATTCCAATTGTTCAAATACAAAGATAGGAAAGAGCTTTCATAGAGTCCTGAAAGAAGTGGTTCATAAAGTCCGGAAAAAAACGAAAAGGCGTCGAAGGAAATAGCTCTTAAAAATATCTCTTTCATCAACTTGTGGAATACAATCGGACCGCTTGTGTCTGCAGCGATCATTTTGTAAAATGTTTGTTTGAACATTTGATTTGTTTAACAAACTTTCTGTGATGCAGTCAATTTTATTCTCTACAATATTAGTAGTGTTTGAGAGCAGAAATAAATGTAAGGAAAGGACAAGAGCTCAAATTAGTGTGTGTTCTTTTGTGGTTACCATGTCGAAATATAACGACGACGACCTGGTTGTGCAAATAAACTAACGTCATATTAAGTCCTAGTAATAAATATTTGAATTGTCGGTGCAATATTTTTGTTGTCGGTTTTCATAACAGAAACTAAAAGTTAGTTGTTGTGCAGGAAAGCCCAGTGCTTCATTCGACACGGATGACACATTATACCAATCTGTGGTGATAATATAGCCTTAATAGTATTAATAAACTAGATGAATAAATCTGTCTTAGGCTCAACAGCATATACTGAATCTTGATATCGCTAGCAAACATTGCTGAACAACAATAGCTAGATACTAAAACTTCACAGTATAAAAACAACAGCAGACATGAATTGTAGATACAACTAAAATTTGTAGCAGGAAATCAACTGCAAACAAACGTATCCTTTTTCTCATTAGCACCACGATCACAGCAGCATGACACTTGTTATGTCAATCACAGACATTAGTTACCAAAGCACAAATAAGTCCAACTTTGTCTTTCACGGATTAATGCTTCTTTTGTGGACCACTCCAGATGTAAAGACATGATGTGCCTTCAGTCTTTTCTTCTCTAAATACTGTGAGAAAAATATTTTTCTTAAGAGGTATATATTCACTCCATCCACTTTTAAGTATTTATGATCGCTTATATATTGCCTCTAAACATTGAAAAATACGCCCAAATTGTGCATTGATGAAGTAGCATAATGGGACCCTAGACCAGGGGTGTCAAACTCATTTTAGCTCAGGGGCTGCATGAAGGAAAATCTATTCCCACGTGAGCCGGACAGCTAAAATCATGGCATAATAATTTTTTTTTTTAAAAAGACAACTTCAAAATTGCTTTCTTTGTCTTACTGTGGCCAAAAATAGAACAAGCACATTCTGAAAATGCACACCTTACAAATAATTCTATTAGCAAACACTTGAAGTTAGTTGAAAATTCTCAGGAAAAAATTGGTGCAATTTCAAAACACCATGAAGAACACAATGAACTTAGACTTAACTTAGCACTTAGGGTTAAAGATGTGTTTGGTGACATTCACAACTGCCACAACACATTCATTTATCATCATTCAAATATTACAAATATAATACAATCAAAACAATTGTCAAAATGATACCATGAAAGCCGAGTTAAACGTGACATAACTACAAACTTAGTATATTTAAGCATAAAATAAAATAGAACAAACCACAAATGAAAAACACACGTTTTTACAATGGACTTTAGTGTGCACATTGTGCCGTCAACAAATTGCGAGCGCTGCATGGAATTTTAACTACAAAGATAATTGTCATGTTGACTTAAATCTTTGCATCTTAACGTTTATCTGTTAGGTGGATAATTTACAATAAAACAGCATTAGTCTGCAACCAACCACAACAGGAGCAGCTGATTGCTTGCACCTGTGCCAATTGGAGTAGCGGCAGCCAATCCAGAGGGCCCTCAAAGTCAGCTGACACATCATCTTAAACAGTGTGATGTGGGTTGCACTGGAATTGCTATTGCAACATCCAGTGGACACATTTAGAACAACAGTTTCTTTCATTAAAAAAATTGCAGCTCATTTTTATACTTAGCAAAGTCATTTTGCGGCCATACATTTGACAACCCCTACCCTAAACCATCGCCTGAAACCCAGAAGGTTCACGTGACCTCTTGGTCACGTGATTGCAACCCACCTATTGCTTGTATTCCAACTGACAAGCGGTAGAAAATGGATGGATGGATGGATTTCTTCCCAGAAGTAATAACCAGTGGTGGTCGACCAAGCTAAGATGGCAGTGCGCAAACTATCTGAGTACACAAGGGGCCTATATATTCCTGCAAAAAGCAGATATGAGCAATAAATCCAACAATGCAATAGAATACATCCCTATACTTAATCAAAAAAAGATTTAACAAGTGATATCAACGATTATACGTCGGTGGCGTTCCCAGACCCATCGAACTATTGTGCTCCAGACGCCATTCTACAAGACAAAACAGAAGGAAACTTGAAAAAGCATGCAGATCTACAACTTCTCTGTGTGTGGCTGGTCAAGGAAATTGGTATCAAGACTTTCCCGGATAAATATGTTTATAAATATAGTTTTTGCTCGGGTAAGGTTGCATTTCATGTTTTAACTTTGCGTCTAGTGCCATGTTGGGGCGGTATAGCTCGGTTGGTAGAGTGGCCGTGCCAGCAACTTGAGGGTTGCAGGTTCGATCCCCGCTTCCGCCATCCTAGTCACTGCCGTTGTGTCCTTGGGCAAGACACTTTACCCACCTGCTCCCAGTGCCACCCACACTGGTTTAAATGTAACTTAGATATTGGGTTTCACTATGTAAAGCGCTTTGAGTCACTAGAGAAAAAGCGCTATATAAATATAATTCACTTCACTTCATGTTTGCACGCGCTGTTTGCGAGTACGCTAGTTTTTCCCTGTGTTTATCAAAATATAACTATAGATGTCAACATTGTGTATGTGCTGAAAGATTCATTTATGATCGTTGCCTTTGGTGAAAGCTTAAAGGGAAACTGCACTTTTTTTTGGAATTTTGCCTATTGTTTACAGAGAGACAATGTTTTTAATATTAAAAACAACTCTTGCAAGATATGGCTAATGGGAGCCTTCAAAGCCCTCTAAAACAACTTCGAAACCCTCCGTCAACATTTTATATACACGCTGCAAATCTATATATAATGTAGTTACAGACACGATAATAATAATGTAATATGTACAATATTTACCCTACTTTGGTCGCAGACAAAACCACAAAACTTCTTCAAAGTACAACCATCTACTGGAAAAGAACATCACTGAATCCTACAAGAAAGCACAACCCGAAACCACTCACGTCAATCAAAAAGAAAGAAAAGACATTGCAACGAAACAGGGAAGTGACGACAGAATGGATGGAACAGCAAACAAACGCACCTTGAAAGACCACAAGCCTTCGGCACAAGCCCAACTTCGCTAACAAACCAACCTGCAAACTAATTAACCCGACAAAACTTGAAATCTGCAAAGTTAGAAAAACGATTCTAACTGCATCTATTGAGATGACGGATAGATGCGACACCAAGAGACACAGAGAACACCAAGAAAGAAATATGCCGCACCTCTAACAACAATGGACTGCACATCACTATAGAAGCAAACAAGAAGCTAATCGACTTTCTGGACGTCACATTCAACCTCAACGAGGACACCCACTAGCCATATAAAAAATAACTAAAAGCATGCTGCGATACGTTCACCGACCCACCCACTACAACAAGGAACATTCCAGTCGGCATCAACAAACGCCTTTCTTCACTATCATCCGACAAAGCATCCTTTGACCATGCCGCACCTACATACCAGAAAGCACTGGATGAAAGCGGATACAACTACACCCTTTAATACAAACATACCACAACTAACAAACGAAAAAAATGGCAACAACATCCTCTGGTACAACTCCCCCTTCAGCAAGAACGTCGGCACCAACATTAGACACAAAATCCTCGCACTAGTGGACAAGCACTTCCCAAAGGACCACAAGCTCCATAAAACCTTCAACAGCAACACCATCAAGATTAGTTACAGCTGCATGATCAACACCAAACAGATTATCGATAAGCACAACAAACGTATACTAACACCCCCACAAACAAACTGCACCAGAAGCAAAGAAAACATGCAACTGCCGGCAAAAGAACGCTTGCCTATAATTGACCGAAACTGCCTACAATCATCAGTCATTTACCAGGCCACAGTACGTGCAAAGACAACAACAATACAGACACGTACCTTGGACTAACGGAAAACGACTTCAAAACAAGATATTGGAACGTTACTGAACTCAGCAAACACGTCCAGAGCCTGAAGGACAACAACATTTAACACTATATCCCGGCGCATGCTATCATCATATAAGCCGTACAGCAGTTCCAGTTAAAGATGCAAACTAAAAGTACTGGTATTGTTTATTATCAATAGCACTATTTCTATTGGTATTCATATTGCTCCATTTTTAGTGTAATAATGCTCATTGTCATTTCTGTATTTTTTTTAATTTTTTTTTTAATTTTCGCTAACTGCTTATTTGCTATTACTTTTACCATCATATTTGTACATGTCGTATTTGCTGATGTTGCTCTGTTGTTGTTGTTGTTGTTGTTGTTGTTTTTGTCTCTCTGTCTAATCCCCCTCTTGTCCCCACAATTCCCCCTCTGTCTTCCTTTTTCTCTCTTTCTATCCCCTCCTGCTCCGGCCCGGCTGCACCAAATGGTAATATAAATACATTTAATAAAGTCAAAATACAAGTAAGGCAACAAGAGAAGTATCCTACACTTCTCTTTTGTAAAGTAAATCTGAACAGCCGATATGGGCATCTACATCTGCTATATGATTTGCCCGAGAAGCTGGGCAGGACATTATAAAAAAAAAAAAAAAAAAAAAAAAAAAAAAAAAAAAAAAAAAAATGCAAACTATGTCTCAAAGAGAAGTTCCTGATTATCTGCCAACCGGAACTTTCCACGCTAAACAATTGAAACAAGCTTGTATCCTCATGCCGCCATAAGAACAAAGAACTTTTGTGTAACACTTGAATTGTCGTTAAAGTCCGCACAGCATGAATGACATTAGAAAGATTAGGCGATTGCCATTATGTAAACCACTCTGTACACTCCGTATATAAGTCATTTAGTGAGAATGTGTTTTACACACATTCTCACTAAATCTCCTGATGAGTGGGTTACCATGAAACAGGTTTGTTGAGATGAACCTGTAGTCTATTTGTCTCATTCTTTAAAATATATATATACAAAACCCAAAACCAGTGAAGTTGGCACGTTGTGTAAATCGTAAATAAATATTTTCAACCTATATTCACTTGAATAGACTGAAAAGACAAGATACTTACCGTTCAAACTGAAAAACTTTATTTTTTTTAGGTCATTTGGAATTTGATGCCTGCAACATGTTTCAAAAAAGCTGGCACAAGTGGCAAAAAAGACTGAGAAAGTTGAGGAATGCTCATCAAACACTTATTTGGAACATCTCACAGGTGAACAGGTTAAATGGGAACAGGTGGGTGCCATGATTGGGTATAAAAGCAGCTTCCATAAAATGCTCAGTCATTCACAAACAAGGATGGGGCGAGGGTCACCACTTTGGGAACAAATTGAGACTTTTATTAGTAGGTTGCACAGTGAAGTACATATTCCGTACAATTGACCACTAAATGGTAACACCCGAATAAGTTTTTCAACTTGTTTAAGTCGGGGTCCACTTAAATTGATTCATGATACAGATATATACTATCATATATACTATCATCATAATACAGTCATCACACAAGATAATCACATTGAATTATTTACATTATTTACAATCAGGAGTGTGGAGGGGGGGTGGGGTGGGGGGTGGGGATATGGACATCAAGTAGTGGACATAGAGAGAGAGAGAGAGAGAGAGAGAGAGAGAGAGAGAGAGAGAGAGAGAGAGAGAGAGAGAGATCAGAAGGCATAAGAAAAAGAATCTGCATTTGATTGTTTACATTTGATTATTAGCAATCCGGGGAGGGTGTTAGTTTAGGGTTGTAGCTGCCTGGAGGTGAACTTTTATAGCGGTTTTGAAGGAGGATAGAGATGCCCTTTCTTTTATACCTGTTGGGAGCGCATTCCACATTGATGTGGCATAGAAAGAGAATGAGTTAAGACCTTTGTTAGTTCGGAATCTGGGTTTAACGTGGTTAGTGGAGCAAATGCGTGAGCAAATTGTCGAACAGTTTAAGAACAACATTTCTCAACGAGCTATTGCAAGGAATTTAGGGAGTTTACTGTCTATGGTCCGTAATATCATCAAAAGGTTCAGAGAATCTTGAGAAGTCACTGCACGTAAGCGATGATATTACAGACTTTCGATCCCTCAGGCGGTGCTGCATCAAAAAGTGACATCAATGTGTAAATGATATCACCACATGGGCTCAGGAACACTTCAGAAAACCACTGTCAGTAACTACAGTTCATCGCTACATCTGTAAGTACAAGTTAAAACTTTACTATGCAAAGCGAAAGCCATTTATCAACAACACCCGCAAATTCCGCCGGCTTCGCTGGGCCCGAGCTCATCTCAGATAGACTGATGCAAAGTGGAAAAGTGTTTTGTGGTCTGACGAGTCCACATTTCAAATTGTTTTTGGAAACTGTGGACGTCGTTTCCTCCGGAACAAACCATCCGGATTGTTCCAGGCGCAAAGTTGAAAAGCCAGCATCTGTGATGGTATGGGGGTGTATTAGTGTCCAAGGCACGGATAACTTACACATCTGTGAAGGCACCATTAATGCTGAAAGGCACATACAGGTTTTGGAGCAACATATGTTGCCATCCAAGCAACGTTACCATGGACGCCCCTGCTTATTTCAGCAAGACAATGCCAAGCCACGTGTTACAACAGCGTGGCTTCATAGTAAAAGAGTGCGGGTACTAGACTGGCCTGCCTGTAGTCCAGACCTGTCTCCCATTGAAAATGTGTGCCGCAATATGAAGCCTAAAATACCACAACGGAGATCCATGACTGTTGAACAACTTAAGCAAGAATGGGAAATAATTCCACCTGAAAAGCTTCAAAAATTGGTCTCCTCCGTTCCCAAACGTTCACTGAGTGTTGTTAAAAGGAAAAGCCATGTAACACAGTGGTAAAATTGCCCATGTGCCATTTTTTTTGCAATGTGTTGCTGCCATTAAATTTTAAGTTAATGATTTTTTGCAAAAAAAAAATTCTGTTTCTCAGTTTGAACATTAAATATCTTGTCTTTGCAGTCTATTCAATTGAATATAAGTTGAAAAGGATTTGCAAATCATTGTATTCTGTTTTTATTTACGAATTACACAACGTGCCAATTTCACTGGTTTTGGGTTTTATGTATATATATATATATACATGTGTATATGTGTATATATAAATATATATACATGATAGCAAACAATATTGAATTTAGTACATTATTAATGACAAAAAACAATTAACATGTTACTCACATGTGTTATCAAATAAATAATCTTCTTTTTGCTGGATACAGTGGCTAATCTTTACCAAAACACTAAGGGCCTGATCTACTAAAGGTTTGCGTGTACTAAAACACATGCCATCTTGATAGTACAAGCAAAGCTAATTCACTAAACGCGTGCACGGAGGATTGTGTCTCTTTAGTGAGCAGAATAAGGAGCACAATCCATTTAGTGTGTCTGTCTTCATTAATATGCAAAATATATGCTGGTTATCACAACACCCACAATACTGGGAGGAGGAGATGCAAATATAGTTATTGTGCACACGCAGTTTGATTTATCAAGAATAAAACTCCCAGTATTGTGGATATTATGATAACCGGCATGTATTCTGCATATTCATGAAGACAGTATGGATTGCACTCCTTTTTTTGCTCACTTAATTGACACAAACCTCTGCACACAAGTTTAACAGCTCAGCTTTGCATGTGTGGATCTCGCATGAGACGAAGAGGGGGGCTTAATCATTTTGCAATGCAGTTTGCTGAAAATGATGGAAAGGGCCTCTTTACAAGGCAATTCCCGCTGTGGTCAAAGTTGGAATTGCCACAAAACACATAAGATATTCAACACTCTACTGCCATCTGGCGGCGAAATCGGATAGTGCCCTCCTAATCGGTAACGTTTCATGTGTCAGGTAAACCGTGACGAATGGGGCCATATGAATCCCCTTCGTACCGTAATTAACTATTCAACTTACTTCTTAACTTTAACAGAACCGTTATACAAAGCTGTATCTTCAACATTCAGCTAACTCTTGTAATGTTTATTTGAAAGTTTATTTTGAAAGTTTATTTTAAAAGTTTATTTCAAAGTTCAATTCGAGGTTTATTTTCAAAAGTTAATTTTAAATAAAATATATTGTAAAGGTTTATTTTTAAAGTTTATATAAAAGTTTATTTTGAAAGTAGTGTCCTTTGCCGACATAAAAAAAATGGTCTAAACGTGATTGATGATGTTGCGATACAGAATAGAGAAAGTATGCAATGTCACATCAAATACACAAAGAATAAAAAGCGGCACACGCACAAAGTGTTTCTCTTGATGGATCTGATGAACAAAACAAAGATGAAGTTTGTCATCACAACTCTGTGTCACGCAATGAAAGGTCACACTTTTGTCCGCTTAATTTAGTCTTTTGTGTGCGTCTTATTGACACGTTAACACAAGCATCAGTGGGCTCTCTGTGCGTGTGTGTGTGTGTGTGTGTGTGTGTGTGTGTGTGTGTGTGTGTGTGTGTGTGTGTGTGTGTGTGTGTGTGTGTGTGTGTGTGTGTGCGCGCATGTGCATGGTGTGTGTGTGTTGATTATTAAATTCACACTGAATAAAGAAATCTGCACTTAAAGCTTGATAAATGTGTTGCATTGATTGATGATGACATTCATACATCCATGCACATCTCCAATTTTCTCATGCACACATGCAGGCACACGAAACATACTCACACACACACACACACACACACACACTCACACACACTCACTCGCATTGCAAACCAGGCGAAAGAGGTCAGGGCAAAGGGTGAAGGTCACACACACATTTTCCTTCCCCCTCCTTAAAGTTGTGTCATGTTAGTAAAGTTGTGTGAAGAAGAAAGTGAAGTAAAAGTAAAAGTTGTAACCTCCAAGAGAAGCGAACTTTCATTGACAGCAGCATCCATGTTGTTGTTTTCTTTCCTAACTTCTGATGCTGGGTTCATGGTTTGCTTACCGGACGTCTTATCCGGGTTTGCTGTAATCATAAAGACAAAAAACATGGAAGACATCATACAAATGTACATATTAGACACACTCACATCATTTTCATACTTTACAAATATATTATTATCTTTATCATTATTATTATTACTATTATGTTGATTGAACCAATATGCAATGATACTAACAAACCTGTCTCTGTGGAGCTGTACAGTGTAGATCATTAAATAATAAATACGGTTTATCAATAAGCATATTATTGATTTTCAAACTGTCACAAACTCCTGAGTGGAAAAAAGTGTATATAAAAAAATTATTTACACCAATATTTGTGATTTTATTGGCTCAAATGTGTGAATGATTTTGTGTGTAACATTGCACATTTTGTTAACATAAAAATATCAATTTCAGCTCCTCTTCACTTTTTCTCATTCATGTATTCCTTATTGTGTACGTGTACCCAATCTTGTGACCTCACATCTGGAATATTCGCAATGAAGTAGTACTTCACACAATACATGACAACATCCCATACACACTGCAGTCGTAGTACTTCACAATACATGGCAACATCTGTAGTACTTTGCACAGTGCATGACTACAGTGTATTAGTACTACTTCTGTAGTAGTACTTCACACAATACATGACACCATCCGTAGTATTTCACGCAATACATGACAACATCTATAGTACTTCACACAGTGCATGACTACAGTATATCACATACAAACTGTAGTAGTACTTCGCACATACATGACAACATCTGTAGTACTTCAGACAATACATGACAAAATCCTAAACACACTGTAGTCGTAGTACTTCACACAATACATGATAACGTCTGTAGTACTTCACATAATACATGACTATATCACATACACAGGATACATGACAATATCTGTAGTGCTTTACACAAAACATGACTACAGCATGTACACATTATAGTAGTACTTCACACAATACATGACTACATCACATACACACTGTAGTAGTACTTTTCGCAATATATAACTACATCACCTACACACAGTATAGCAGTACTTTACACAATACATAACACCATCTGTAGTACACACTGTAGTAGTACTTCACACGATACATGACATTTGTAGTACTTCACACAATACATGACTATATCACTTACAGTACATGGCAACATGTATGGTACTTTACATGATACATGACTACAACATGTACACAATATAGTAATACTTCACAAAATATATGACAACATCTGTAGTATTCATACAGTACATGACTACATCACATACACATTGTAGTAGTACTTCACACAATACATGACCACATCACATACACACTGTAGTAGTACTTCATATAATATATGACTACATCACGTACACACTGTAGTAGTACTTCATATAATATATGACTACATCACGTACACACTGTAGTAGTTGTACTTCACACAATACATGACAACAACTGTGGTACACACTTTCGTAGTATGTCACACAATACATGACAACATCCGCAGTTCTTTACACAATACATGACTACAGCGCATACACACTATAGTAGTACTTCACAAAATACATGACAACATATGTAGTACTTCACGCAACACATGACATCATCTATAGTACTTTACACAATATGCCTACATCACATACACACTTGAGTAGTAGAACTTCACACAATACATGACAACATCTGTAGTAAACATTGTAAGAGTACTTCACACAATACATGACAACATATGTAGTACTTTACGCAAAACACGACTACATCACATACACACCGTAGTAGTACTTCACACAGTACATCACAAAATCACATACACACTGTAGTAGTACTTCACACCATGTAGTACTTAACATAATACATGACAACATCTCATCATGTACAGTAGAGATATTAGATGTACAGCTGGTGTTTAGGTTGTAAAGTAAAAGTGTTTTGCATGTATTCGGTGTACAGTAAATGCATTTTGCAGGTATAATGCCAAGCTAACGTAAACGGACAAAAAAGGTGAGGACTTACAGGAGTTATTTCAAACAAAATATCAACTTGAACATGCAACACTTCCAACTCTTATGACCAACAATAATAAATGATAATAAATAACATTAACAAATCCATACGCGCACTTCATGCAGAGATAGCAGCTTTACTAATGTCATAATTATATCAATGACTGTCCACTTTTCATTTGATGTACGTTACATTAGTACAAAATATTATTCAATAAAGGTAAAGATACACATATGAACTAATATACTTTGTATATAAAATAACATTACAAATATGAAATAGGTATTATAAAAGCACTAGCTAAAAAATACTATAAAAGCACATCAAAAGGTGTAATTGTTGTCCCCATGTGACATTTGACCTTTGGGGCCGAATGCAAATTTTTTTGAAAAGAAGAAGAAAATATGCTCAGGATTTTTGTGGTTCATTAATATAACATAAGTTTATTCTCTGACATCTGCTGCCTAACTGTGTGATAAGCATATAATACAAATATTTAATATTTAGTTTGTGTGGTCGATGTCACATGTGAGGAAGTGTGTTTGCGTGTTTGATGCGTGTTTGCGTGTTTGATGCGTGTTTGCGTGTTCGTCTTATTCGCTGTCAGAGGTCATGTGACTCAGATCAGCCTTTGCTCTGTCACTCATTGGAGCAGCTACAGATTAGTCACGCAACACACGCATGCACACACACCCACACACAGTCTCATTAGAAGTATGTATATATGTACGTATAAATGTGCATAGTATATAAAACGTCCACATTCAAACTTGCAGAATCTCCTCTTAATTTTCTACAAACTCCATCATCATCCTTCATCTTCATCATGTCAGTTTTTGCAACAAAAATATTTTTCGTCTGAACATCTGACACACGAGACAAAACAAGTTACCTTTTTTAATATGCGAGCATTTTTTAAATATGAGTTTGCTTATTTTTTATGGCAGTGTTGACAAATCAAAACAACGATTCACTTTTGTAATTAAACTAATAAGGTAATGACAGAGGTTAAAAAAAAAAGAAAATGTTTCAAATTATGAACAGCAACAGGATTTTCTGTATGAAAATTTAGGTAGAAAAAACACAAAGAACAATTAATTAACGTCAAATATTGTTATTATAATGTTTACTCTGCAGGAAGTTATCTTTTCACTTGAGTACTTCCATCTGAAAATATTACTTTTATGTTTGTTTGTTTTACTGCTGAAAACAGACTAAAAGTGTCTGACAATAATCATTATCATAATCATAATAATTGTTGCAATTTACAAAACTAGTAATTTATTGACCAACATTGTAAAAATAAAATTAAACAAAATAAACAGTAAATACAAGCAAAAAGATACAATGTAAAGAGAAAAAGCTGAAATGTGATATGAATAACTAATAATAACACAAAGTGTACAAATATGTAATGTAGCTTTAATATGAAAATGTAATGGATTAGATTCTTTACAATGAAAAAAGGTGGTGTACGAAAATCTAAAAATCTATTTTTTTTTTTTTACATATTCTGTAAAGCAACATACTGTATGTAGCATATAACCAACAACTATGTGTTGTGTGTGACAATTTGTGCATCATTATCATAAGTAATATTAATAGTTTAAATAGTTTTATGCTGGATTTTTTTTAACCTTCTCTTGTATTTTTAGAATATGCAAATAAAAAAATTAATTAACTTTAGGCATTATTGATGCAGAATATTTACAGAATAAATAGTTGTTTTATTACATCTTTATCTGAAAAAGCTGCTTGTAGTGTTTGATTTAAAAAAAAATTAATCTACAAAGACAATATCACAATGGCTGACCCCAAAAAAAGTATGTTGTAACTTTTTAATAAAAATTCATAAACATTTTGACTGGTATGAACGGCTTGTTTACTCCTTACAACTGTTTTTATTAGCATTTATTCACTCTAACTGCTATGACTGTAATGCTCATTAACTCATAATTGCCAGCTAATAAAGTGTTCTGTCAACGCCTTTGGTGCAAACACACACACACACACATGCACACAAACACACGCACACGCACCCACCACATAAGTGGTGGAAATGAATGAATTAAAGTAGTTAATTAGCGTCCATGTGTGTTTTTGTTTCCATCTTACAGCAGCGCTCAGAGAGGATGAAATCAGGAAAGATAAACATAATTAATATGAATTATCGCACTTCCGCTGCCAACAAAGCTGCTTTTATTCATGAACTTCAGTCTTGAGCTTTGCTTTCTTTGCTTTTTTTTTCTGTATAAGAATATGTCGCCTTGTGCATGTGTGAGTTTACATGTTTGGCTTTAAATTTATAATTTTTTTCTGTATTAATACAGCAAGCAAACCATGTTGATGAGTCAGATGTTTGCAGAAAAGTATAAAAATGATATGACTTGACCACACAGAAATATTGTTTGATTTCACGTCTACTTCCTACCAATTACGCCCAATTACTTTTTACCAATTACGTCTCATTTTCCTGTTCTTTTCAACAATAACTCACACAAAGGTTCTGACGTTGACTTCCTCCGAGCCAAGGGAATATTATTATTATTATGAATATTAATCAAAGCTCTGATCTCAAGCCAACGTTTCCTTCAAAGGTCGCACACAGAAAAATGAAAGAAGGCAACATTCAATATTTTTCTCTTTTTCTTTATGAACCTTTAGGACATTTTGACCTTGTGCACACAGAAAATGCAGACCCAGCAAAAAATGTGACAAACAAGTCATGTCTTCAAACTTCAGGAGAGTCTTTAAATCAGGGGTGTCAAAAGTACGGCCAGCAGGCCGTATCAGGCCCGCGGACAGGTTTAATCCAGCTCACAGCCCGTGAGATGAGTTTGCTAAGTAAAAAAATTAGCTTACATCTTTTTATGTAAGAAATTGCTGTACTAAATGTGTCTACGAGATGTCGCAATAGCAATTCAAGTGTAACCCACATCACACATGACGCTGTTTAAAGCTGACTTTAAGAGCCCTGTGGAAGGGCTGCCACTACTCCGCAGAAAAGGAGAAATCAGTGCAGATGCAAGCAATCAGCTGCTTTTGTTGTGGCTGGCAGCAGATGGCGGCAGACTGATGCAGTAGCGACACACAATGCCTTCTTTCATTGTAAATTATCCACTCAATGGATAAAATAATGAAACAGTTAGCTGAAAAGACTTAAGTCAACATGACTATCATCTTCGTAGTAGTTAAGCCTGGAATATACGCTTGCGTCGCGTAGCTTGCGTCCCCCCGGACGGCGTCTTGTTTGATGTATAGGTCCTCTAGGGGGGTGGCGCTATACTTGTAATTCTCTTTCAAAACACCTAAGGAGCAGTGTCTTCAGAAGGAGTAACTGGAGCTGTTGCTGACGAGATACTATATTTCCTTCCTGTGAAGTGACGACATCGACATCTGTGTCTGCACTGGAACTGATCATTCACAATCATCAGATTTAATGGACGTTTTACTTATAAACCAGAGGAAAATACATTCATAAAGAGGGACTGCAACTTCGGAACGAGTTGTGGCAGAGGAAGCTATTATTATTTGCAACGCTGTTCGGCCATTCGGGACATGGGACAAGAGAGAGCTATCATGTGAATAAAACTGTTGAATAACTATTTGTAGTAAACGAAAAGCTGGTGTTTATATCTGTATGAATGTAAATGTAAATATAAAGTGCCTGAAAGATTTTTGATGGAGAATGAGAAGCGTTGTGTGTGAGAGAAAAAGACGTGTGTGCATGAGAGAGAATATGTGTGGGAATGAAACCTGTTTTTGAAAAAAAATTACAATAAAAGATGAAAAGAGTGCCGTACTTTGACATTTTCTGGACGCAACAGCAACACAATAAGCTGAAAAACAACACGTTCAGTAATTAGTACGATATAAAAGTTCATGAAAATGTTTTGATCACTATTATTTTATTTCATACAATCATTTGTGCATTTTAAGCACAAAGTCTGTTTGCCTGTGTTCAGGGATCCTCCTCTGCAAAAACTGACCGAACACAGCTCTGCGTTCTGCTTCGCCGGCGACGCGTACCGAGGATTTTTGGGAGGTGCACGTAGACTACGCGGGAAGCTACGCAGAGGCAGGGGGGACGATGCCGTTGCCTACGCAAGCTACGCAACGTGAGAGTATACACCAGGCTTTAGAGTTCCGTAAACTTAACTCCATTGTAAAAATGTGTGTTTTATGCTTAAATCTACCATGTTCACATGGGTTAAGCTTGTAGTTATGTTACCTTGATTTCGGCTATGGTATAATTTTAAAAATGGTTTTGTTTATATTATAATTGTAATATTTGAATGATGCTAAATGAATGTGTTGTGGCTGTTGCGGATGTGGCAGTTTGAGGAAATATTTGGTTGCTTTTCCAAACATGCCTTTAATGGTGAACTGCCAACATGAGAATGCTAAACAGGAAGTGCTTAAAGTTTAATGGCTTTGTAGATACACTGGGACAAAGACCAAGTTCATTATATTCTTCATGGTGTTTTTTAAACTGCACAATTTTTTACCTCAGAATTTTTAACTGACTTGAAGTGTTTGCCAAGAGGATTATTTGTAATATGTACATTTACAGAATGTGCTTGTTTTATTTTGGCCAAAGTAAAACAAAAGAAACATTCTGAAGTTGTCTTTATATTTAAGTTATAATGCCATGATTTTGCCAATCTGGTCCACATGGGAAAATATTTTCCTTATTTTAAACCATAAACATCAGTCAAGTAAAAGCCCATCCATCCATCCATTTTCTACCGCATGTTCCTCTCAGTGTCGCGGAGCGGCTGGAGCCTATCCCAGCTGCATTTGGGCGGAAGGCGGTGTACACCCTGGACAAGTCGCCACGTCATTGAAGGGCCAACACAGCTAGACATACTACATTCACACTCACATTATACACTAAGGTCAATTTAGTGTTGCCAGTCAAATATTTGGAGGCAACCCACAAAGTCACGGGGAGAACATGCAAATTCCACACAGATAGATCCTGAGCCCGAGGATCGAACCCAGGACCTTTTTATTGTCAGGCACCACCACTAACCCCTGTTTCACCGTGCTGCCTTAAGTAAAAGCCAATTATGAATAATAAAGTCAAACCTGATTTTTTAAGTTGTTATTTCTTATTTGGAAGCACTTTTGTCACAGTAAGGCAGACACTTTCAAAGTAAAAGTAAACAATACTGTAGGTGAGTAGGTAGGAAATGACTTGACTAAAATACAAAGACTAACCTTCTGTGCTTATTGGAGGGCATTTATATATATTAAGTGGCTCTCCAGCTTTGCTCAATTAAACACACTGCGAGACTGTTTGTATCCAAGATTCTCTCAACATTTTACATGCAAGTATTGATATCAAATATTTATATTGCACTGGGACACCTCTATTAAACATGCAATATAACATGACACCATCTTTTTATTGGTGGAAACAACTCCCCGTCATCATCAGTCAATGAAAGCATGAACAACCGTTTGGTTGCAGGTGAGCAAACAGTCCCATTGGTCTCCAAATTACATAATGTCTTTGAAAGACCAACACAATAAAACATGAAATGTTTTGAAATCACTTCTATTTACATTTACTGTTCAAGAACTTATCATTACTACATAACATGTCTGACATAAATGAAACGAAATGCAATATTTGGCCGCACGTTGGCCTAAAGCGGTGGTCGGCAATCCTCGGCTCTAGTGCCGCATGCAGCTCTTTACCGCCGTCCTAGTGGCTCCCTGGAGCTTTTTAAAACATGTATGAAATTGAAAAACATGGAGGGGAAATATTTTTGTTTTAATATGGTTTCTGTCAGAGGACAAACATGACACAAATCTTCCTAATTCTTACAAATCCCACTATTTATATTAAATATGCTTCTCTGATTAGAGTATTTGGAGGACGCCGTTTTGTCCTACTAATTTTGGTGGTCCTTGAACTCACCATAGTTTATTTATATGTATAACTTTCTCTAACGCTGCCACAGAAAGACGCTTTTCATGCCAGTCCTTCTTTGTCCCATATTGTCCACCAAACGTTTTATGCTGTGCATGAATGCACAAAGATGAGCTTTGTGGATGGTATTGCCCAGCTGCAGTGCTAATCAGGCATATTTTGTCACCGCATGACTGCAAGCTAATCGATGCTTGGACCCCGACTTAAACAAGTTGAAAAACTTATTCGGGTGTTACCATTTAGTGGTCCATTGTACGGAATATGTACTTCACTGTGCAACCTACTAATAAAAGTTTCAATCAATCAATCAATGCTGACATGCTATTTAGGCTAGCTGTATGTACATATTGCATCATTATGCCTTGTTTGTAGGTATATTTGAGCTCATTTACTTTCCTTGACTTATGTCCTCAGAGTATTTAATTTATATTTGCATGTTTCATGACATATTAACTGTATGTAATATCGACAGCATTTCTGATAGTTGTTTGTGTGCCATTATAGACCGAAGCAAACGTTACCCAGCTTGCCGAAGATTGTACTAAATACATTAGAAGAAGACAGCCTGCCATTTCCTTTAACTTGGACAATTATACCTTTGGCCATTCGAAGTAGTTTCCAGGAGTTATCTCACTCTCTGAGAAGCATCCGTTTTACTAACGTTTTCCAATGTTGGAAAAATGTGTAGAATAAATATTACATTTTAACATTTCTGTCAGCAAAGTTTTGCGTCAGCCTGCGACACAGTCATTTTGATAGTCTGTATAGCTAATATAAACATTTATATCTTGTGTTGCCTACATTATAACACTTACAAAAGGCTTTTAATTTTCAGAGAGATTTTTATTTTTGGTCCAAAATGGCTCTTTCAACATTTTTTGTTGCCGACCCCTGGCCTACTGTTCATCCATCCATCCACCCCTCTTGGGGTCGCGGGGGTTGCAGGAGCCTATCTCAGCTGCATTCGGGTGGAAGGTGGTTTACACCCTGGACAAGTCGCCACCTCATCGCAGGGCCAACACGGACTGGTTAGCAATTTTTTTTTTTTTTTTTTACAACATCATGTACAATAAAATATGAATTATATTAGTTTTTCTTAGGCAAATGATCCAGGATTTAGGAGGTTCGACCACAAAATGGTAAGAAGTGTTACTGTCCAAGTCAGGGGTCTCCAAAGTGGGGCCCGGGGTCGGGGGCCATTTGCGGCTCACAGCTAATTTGTTTACACATTTTGAAAATACTATTACAAAAAAACTTAAAAAGTAGAATAAAAGAGCAAACTGGTGTAATGTAACGAGAAAATATTGATACTAATACCACAAAGCTGCCATTCAGGCAGGTGTGAATTATTTACTTATCCAAGGTTCCAATTACTTCACAGCAAATAT